>NW_027551569.1:4534852-4573595 GCF_008692635.1 Crocuta crocuta | reverse complement strand
GACTGTATTAGCTAGAATATCCAGTAAAAGGATGATCAGTAAGTGGTGAGAGTGGGCACCCTTGCCTTATTCCCAATCTCAAGAGGAAAACTCAAATCTCACCATTAAGTTTGATGCTGCTTCTAGGATTTTTGTAGATACATATGTTTTATCCAATTAAGGAAGTTTTCTTTAATTCTTAGTTTGCCAAGAGTTTTGAATCATAAGTGGAGGGTGAATTTTATCAAACACTTTTTTCTACATTAAGTTGATCATTTTTATCTCCTAATATATTAAAATGATGATTTACACTGACTTTTAAAGAATGTTAAAATGACTTTGCATTCCTGAAAAACCTAACTGGGCCATATATATTGCTGGATTTAGTCTACTTGTATTTTGCTCATGACTTTTTGCATCTATGTTAATTATTGAGATGAAATTGTGATTTTCCTTTCATCTGGATCATTCTGATTCTGCCTGAAGAATTTAGTTGCCAGTCTGCAGGTGAAAACTCCTGCTTCTGATTATCTGAAAATATCTCTATTTTACCTTCATTCTTTTTTTTCTTTTTTGATGAGCACTTCTTTTTTTGAAAGAGAGACAGGGTGCAAGTGAGTGAGGGGCAAGAGAGAGGGAGAGAGAGAGAGAGAATCCCAGGCAAAGAGACAGAGAGAGAGAGAGGCAGGGCTCACCCAATGCAGGACTCATGCTCACCCGAAGCGGGGTTTGTGCTTACCCAATGTGTTTATTGGGTCTTAGGAATGTGGGGCTCAAGCTCACCCCTAGCAGGGCTTGAACTCACCCAACAAGTGATGAGGTACAAGCTCACCTGGAGCAAGACTCAAACTCATGAACTATGAGGTCATGACCTGAGCCAAAGTCAGATACTTAATCAACTAAGCCACCCAGGAACACTAACTTCATTCTTAAAGACTATTTTCCTGGTGTTGCCTGGGTGTCTCAGTCAGTTAAGCATCTGACTCTTGATTTCAAGCCATGATTCCAGAGTCCTGGGATCGAGCCCCGAATCAGGCTCTGCACTGAGGGTGGAACCTGCTTAAGATTGTCTCTCTCTCTCGGGGGCGCCTGGGTGGNAATTAAAAAAAAAAAAAGATTGTCTCTCTGCCCCTCTCCCCAACTCACATGCTCTAAAATTAAAAAAAAAAAAAAGACTATTTTCCAGAAAAAAATCTATATTGGTATTTTTTCCAATAATCTAGCTTCTACTACTCTGTGCAGAAGTCAGCTGTCAGTCTAATTACTACTCTTTTGAAAGCAAACTGTAATTTTTCTCTGGCTACTTTTTCTCTTTGCTTTGGTTTTTATAGCAAGGTTAACTTAATGTATACCTACTGTAGATTTTATTGTACTTCTCCTGCTTGGGATACACAGGGCTTCTTAAATCTGTGCATTCCATTAGCTTTGGAAAATTCAGAGCTATTATTTCATCAAGCATTGCTTCTGTCCATTCTGGCTCTCCGCACCTTCTGGGACTCCAATTATACAAATGTAAGACCTTCCCAATATACCTTCTATGTCTTTTACCTCTTTCCTGAATTTTCCATTGCTGCATTTTTACATATTTCCTTCTGGATATTTTCTTCTGTCTTTTTTTCTGACCATTCACTATTCTCTCTTCAGGTATAGTAACTTTTTGCTAAACTTATCTACTGAGTTTTACATTTTCATCTGTATATTTCATTATACAATTTCTATTTGGTTCAATTTTATAAATTTCAGTTATTTGCCAAATTTCTGAAACTTATCTTTGATCTCAAACGTAATAAACCTAATTATGTTTTAGTCTGGTACCCCCTTGGGATCGAGTTTTACTGTATGTTGTTTCTTTTGATTTTTGTTCATGTTATCTCTTCTCAGGAATCTAGTCATTTACAATATGTGCCAGAAACAATTCACAAAATTGTTTGTAGAAATAATCTGAAGCCTAATCTGAATGAGCCTCCAGAGATTTTTCCTTTGCTTCTTCCACATCCCTGGAGCTGCTAGCACCCTGGGGGCACCTTAACCCAATTTCATAAACTTAGATTTTTCTGAAGGTGAGCTATAGTCCCTACAGTTGCCTACTTCTGATTTACCCTTACTTCCAGACCACAGACTTTCACAGTCCCAACCTAGAGAAAAGAGGGTCCACCAGGGTTCCCCCCACTTGGTTCTGAAAATTAATGCTTGTTGCTTTAGCCCAGAGAGACACATTCACAGCCTTGACAAGCCTCCCCACTCAAGAATCCAGCACATGGCATCAGAGGAGAAAAGAGCCCCCAAAATGGACTCTCATTCTTGGATCCCTATCTTTATACTTCTGCTCTCACCTTGAGTATAGCCTGGTAATTCATTATCTGGCTAGCTCCCCAGGATATTCAAGCAAATATTTATATGTTGACAATTATTTTCTAATTGTCCCCAGTGGGAGAACTGATCCGATTACCTAGTCTGCCATTACTCAAAACAGAAAGCAACAATTCCTCTTTACCTTTTTCAGTTTGAAAATACCTAGCTGAATAAAATGGAAACAAATTAGAAATTTAAAAGTCTGCCTTCTTTCTGTCACTGGCTAACAGTATCAGCTTATCTGAGTAGTGGTTCCATCCCCCTTTGATTTATCCTTAGACATAAATGAAATTAGCACAAAAATAATGAAAGACAGTAGTGGATTTAAAGAATAACACAAAATTAATCCCTAAGGAGATTTATAACTTGTATTTCATAAAAAATTCATCAGAGAGAAAAAAGGCCCAGAAAGGGTCAGTTCCTGATGAGCAGAAAGGTAACAGAGATGTCTTTTACAATATAAGAACAGTGAAAAGTCTCATGACACATTTGCGTGTATTTTTTCTGAATAGGTAATGTATCCACATTATTCAAAATTCAAAAATCCTAAAAGTATACAGGGGAAATTTCCACTCATCTCAGTCCCCACCTCTAAAAGTAACCAATGTTACTAGGTTTTGTACAGTCTCCCAGAGATACTATACACACATAAATGTGTGCATATATATTCTTTTTTATACAAGTAATGACAATACTAAACTTACTTTGTTTTTTCCATTTATATCTCAGCGATCTTTCTATAAGTATATATAAAAAGCTTTCTCATTTTCCTCTACGGCTGATTAATATTTCATTGGCTGGATATTCCATTAATTTATTTAACCAGTTCCCTATGGATGGACATTGATGTCATTTCTAATCTTTCACCATTCATTACACACCAGCCTATACAAAAGAGGATGTGTCTGTGTCATTAAACAGGCATAAGAATAAACTTAGAGGATAAATTCCTGGAAGGAATAGATCAATGAGGGCATATACTATAATTCTGATGGATATTGACAAATTCCCCTGCACAGCATTTGCATCAATTCACACTCCTAACAGCAATGTATAGAAGCGTTTGTTCCTGCACACTACTGAGAGATACCAAATTGCCCAGGGTATTTATGATTCCCATGTCCCTTGAGCATTTTTCATACACTAAGAGCCACTTCTCAGAGCATCTTAACAGCTTAATGTATGCAGGAGAAAAAAGTGAAAAGAGATAGCTCTTGATTTTTAAAGTTAAAGGTATATGCTAAATTATGTAAGAACTACTGGTAAAACAACGTGTAACTACATTCAGAGAGGTAGGAAGAAAAAGAGAAAGAAATACTTAAATTTATTTCCAAAAGTATCAAGTGTAGAAGATGGAGGCCTGTTGTAGGGAGATAAAACAATTACAAACACAGCTTGTCAGGTTTCCTAAATTTATTTAATGAAATGTAGACCACTATAAAGAAGAAAAAGCCATTTTTTTCTATAGGATAGGTTTTAATATGTCAGCCAAATATAGACCAATTCTACAAGCATTCCTCAAAGAGACCAGAGAAACCAGGACAAATTTTGCAAATTTAGATGGTATATGGGAATATGTCTTTTTTTTTAATGGGTATATATTTATTTTAACATGTATTAGGAAAAGTTGATACGTCAAAATAGTAACAGCACAGATACCATTTAGAATGAAACAAAATTTTAAATGTCATTTAAAGAAAAAATAATAGCCAAATAATTTTGGAATATATTCTCTAACATGGCAAAAACCATGACCGTGACAGCCACATGGCCTATGTCTTGGAAACAATGAGCAGAGAAAGTAAAATGGAAGCTCAAGAATAACTACATTTATAATTGATAGCCTCTAAAGCAAGGTAAAGAGGAAAAAAAAGAAACTTTCCAATAATGATTTATTTTATATTTGACAATATTTAAAATAATAATTTTCTTCATATGTTACCAGAATATGCTTTCAAACATGCTGATCATGCTTCAGATTTAAGTTTATTGTGTACTTTGTACTTTCTCTACAAAGAGAACCAAAAAAAGGTTTTTTCTCAAGCATTTGAATATCAGGTCAGAGTTCTCTAGAACAGGTCTCATAGGACTTCCCCTTCACTAAACAGGCTGCAAAGGGATAATTAGCCTGCCCTTTTAGATTCAAGGGCAGAGGAACCAAAAGCAGGTTATGTGGTTAAAGACTCAAGAGGCTTAAATAAAAAGAAACTAGCTGAGTTTATATTCCAACCAAATCCAGAGACCAGGTGGCCCAATTTCTTGTCAGTCCTTATGAGCTCTTACGTGGTCATTCATATTACAAACTTTGGGTTATGCTGTTATGGACTGAATTATGACAGAGCTAATTGGCTATCTCAACACAAAAGCACAACTGTTATCAGAAAACAAATTACCGCAGGCAGACAAATTTATACCATTTTGATTTATATATATATATATATATATATATATATAACTGCAAAAGAAAACCAAAAAGCCATAAAGGCTTTTTGGCATAAATTTCCACTCTTTTGTCCCATCCAATCTGGTAGCCACAATTTTTCAAATTCCAATATAAACTGAAATAGCCACATATGCAACATTTCCACCCTTGCTGAAAGACTTACTGCACCGCTCAAAGACCTACCTAAGAATCATGAACAAGTTCACATGACCTGTTTCCAGTCCTTAGCATCTCTAAGTGCCTTGATAGCTCTCAGGGTCATATACACCAAACCAAGTACTGGTGCTGACTTCAAGGTCATAATAGATTTTGCCCTTTATTTTCCACAAAGCTCGATAAGCTCAAAAAAAAAAAAAAAAATCCTGTTCCCAAGTGATGCAATATGTATGCCTCAGAGAGTTTCACTATAGAAAGAGCGCCAGCTCTCTCCTCTTGGGGACTAAAGGACCCAGGTGGCCCAAATAAAGATTAATAAAAACAATTACAGTTCACAAAACAGTAAGAACACTGTGGCTACTGTAGAGCTGAGTTCAGAAAAAAATAAAGTTTTCTTCCTTCATCACTAAAACTTCAGCTAACAAACATGAAGACACTCAAAAGGTACTCTCTGCAGAGAATATTATTAAAAAAACAAGCTATAATTACTCTGGATAACTGTAGGTTCCTGCTTTCAAGGAATAAGATACACCAAAAAATCAAAACCTTTGCTTTTTAAAAAAAATCAGAACCTTTAATTCAATAACAACTGGATGTCCAGACTCATTTCTTATTGCTGTTTTCCCTCGAAGAGAGGATGGCAGAAATCTCTTTCGATTTCATTCTTTCTTAGACCTCTACTGCTTACTAACTGGATCATCTTCCAGAGGAAGGTGGCAGAAGGATCCAATCAAACTCTCAATTTGAAGCGTTTTTTAAGTTTACTCCCTAGGTTATACAACTCTGAGCCAAACCAGATACGTGAGTTCCACACTGCTTTGGAAATCCAGCTTCGTGCTAACTCAAGGTTTCTCATAGCAGCACTGCTGACATTTGGGGCCAGATAATTCTTCGTGGTGGGGGCTCCCGTGCACTGCAGGGGCTTTAGCGGCCTCCCTGGCCTCTACCCCCTAGTACCCCTAGTATCAGTCACAGCCCGCCCACCGCCCCCCATCCCCAGCAGTGACAACCAGAACACACCCTGAGCACCCCCAGGCAAAATCGGTCCTGGCTGAGAACCACTGGTTTGGTTTTGTTTTAATGTTTATTTATTTTGCGGGGGGAGGGGAAGCACGAGTGGGGGAGGGGCAGAGAGAGGGAGACACAATCTGAAGCAGGCTCCAGGCTCTGAGGCTGTCAGCACAG
The DNA here is from genome assembly GCF_008692635.1 of Crocuta crocuta. Taxonomy (NCBI): domain Eukaryota; kingdom Metazoa; phylum Chordata; class Mammalia; order Carnivora; family Hyaenidae; genus Crocuta; species Crocuta crocuta. The sequence continues at coordinate 4,567,480 of NW_027551569.1, read as the reverse complement.
AATTCTCAGACCCCGATGTCGTGACCTGAGCAAAGTGTGACAATTAAGCAACTGAGTCACCCAGGCGCCCGGAGAACCACTGCTTCAACCCAAGGAACAGTCTTGAATATCTCAACCCTAATTCTTCATATGCATTTGGTGCTCCTCCAAATCTCTGTGCTGAGACCTTGTCTCACAATCTAACAAGTATTTGTAGATCCTATAGGACACAACAACGGCTCTAGGAGGTAAGGAGACAAGGCAGGTTCCTTCCCTCCCCACCCCCCAAGCAGGTTTCTTGGGCTAAGGACGTAAAGAACTGTAATATCACACTCAACTACAAGTTTTGAATTGCTGCTGTTTGTCCCAGCGGTACTCTCGTCCTACCAAACTAAAAACACCTTGAAGGCAAAGACCATAATCTGCCCTGGAAGACCAATACTGGGTTCAACAGCCAATGTAAACAAATGATTGCACACTTCATCACAACAAGGTGACAATTTCACATGGACAGTAAAATCTCCACAGTAACGTGGACAGATACCTTAACCTCTCTCAGCCATAGTTTGGTCCTCTATAAAATGGGTGGCTCAGGCAGCTGTGCATCCGATGCTTGATTTCTGCTCAGGTTGTGGGACTGAACGCTGCGTCGGACTCGGGCTGAACATGGAGCCTGCTTAAAATGCTCTCTGTCTGGGGCGCCTGGGTGGCTCAGTCGGTTTAAGCATCCGACTTCAGTTCAGGTCATGATCTCAGTTTGTGGGTTCGAGCCCCACATTGGGCTCTGTGCTGACAGCTAGCTCAGAGCCTGGAGCCTGTTTTGGATTCTGTGTCTCCCTCTCTCTCTGCCCCTTCCCCACTCATTCTCTGTCTCTCAAAAGTGAATAAATGTTAAAAAAAAAATTTTTTTTATAAAATGCTCTCTCTCTCCCTCTGCCCCTCTCCCCTGCTAGCACTCCCTCTCTCTCTAATAAATTAATTAATTAAATGAATAAAATGGGGAAAAAATGACTCTCTTGAGAGGATTAAATCGGACAATACAAGTAAATATTTTCCCACTTTCTGGTACAGAGTAAGCATTCAATTAATGTAAGTTATCATTACTATTGTTTTAAGAGCAACAATTGCTCTGGGCCACAGTAACAAACCCCTACATGACAGAAGAAGAAACCAACACTCACTTTGCTAAGTACAAGAGGAAGAAACTAACCAGAAGTATTTTTATCCCCGTCCTGGAAACAAAAAGAGAATTCAGGAACCAGTGAAAAGGGGTGAGGGGGAGAGGAGACACACTCAAGAGACACAGCTACCATCCTCCAATACAGTCCTATTCTTAAGACTTTTCTATTTAAAACGATTGGGTTTGTTTGCCATAAGCACACAAGGAGCTAAAGGGGAAGTTAAAAAAAAAGGCCTCAACTTATAAATATTGACAGATGCAAGGGACAGATGTTTATGAGACTCTGAGTGCTCATTTGCTGAGTCTTTCAGAGATTATGCTTAAAAAGTTTATTGCTATAATGTTAGATACATGTCATCAATTTTGAATATACCACGAAGCATAGGAGTTCATATGAAGGAAAAGAGACAAACATGGTTAGATATTTTAAAGTAAGAGAACAAGGTCACAGGGAAAAGCTGGGTGATTCCAAGGTGAGAGAGAGAGACTGAAGTAGCATTAGAAGACGGGAGATATTTGGGACAGAGGAAAAAAACCACCGTGCTGGAAGACACATGTCCAGGGACACCTGTGACAGCACCTTATTCTCTTAATGGCGAATACCACGAGTACGGTATGTACCAGGAGCTGGGCACCAGTGCCTCACCCTTAGTGTCTCATGGAATTCCCCCAGCAGTCTTATCAGACAGGTACTATTAGCACCCACATTTGACAGATGAGGAGACGGAGACAGGGCGCAGTGACGTGCCCAATGTCACTTGATCAGTAAACTGAAGATTCACACTTTGACCCGGGCGCCACCTCTACCGCTACAGTTTACGGTGCCTATTTTAATTTCAGACTGGGAAAATTAATTTATACTTGCCACTTGGCGAGACCAGCTGTCTCCCCCCACCCTCTGAGTTTCCTTGTGCGGTGAGCATATGGAGGCACGAAAGGTGACGTGCGCCAGAGGCACCCTTCGCCCCTGGACGCCGAACCCATGCCGAGGAACTCCCGTGGGCAGAACCGGGGGCCGTCGCCCGAACCAGGAGGGTGGCGAATGAGGGAGGTCGCCAGAGTCCCTAAGTCAGCCCCTATGTCCCGCCTTGGCTCCGGCCATGACGTTCACTCAGAAGACCTCCGGAGCCTACCGGCTCCCGCCCCCGGAGCGACGGAGGGGGCGGGCAGCGAGGCGCGGGGGCCGGCGTGCGGGGGCCGGGACCCAGCGGGGCTCAGGCCAGGGGAAGGCCAGGCTCCCCAGCCGGCCGCGGGCAGAGAGCGCGCGCCGACATGGGGAGCGGGGTGCGGGGCCGCCAGCAAGGAGCAGCGAGGCCAGCGGGGCTGGGGTCCGCGACCCGGAGGGATCAGCGGGCGAGCTCAAGAGGCGCCGGGGGCAGACCAGACCCGTCACCGCCAGCTGGGCCGATAGGAGAAAGGNAGAGCGCCTCTGCCGCCAGCAGCGAGTGGCTCCGGAAACAGCCGAAGGCCGAGCGAGCGCGGCGGCGGCGCGCCGGGAGGAGCCGAGCGGAGCCCGCGGGCCGGAAGGGGCCGAGCGTTGGCCCGGAGCGGCCGCAGGGGCTTTAGGCAGCGGAGGCTGGCGACGCGGACGTGGGGACGGTGACTGCGTGCTTTCGATCGCAGGTTTTCAGTCAGGGCTTGACAGAACAAACAAAACCTTGGGAAGATTCAGGAAGACCCGACCGGAAATCATGGTATCCATAGAGACGCTATCGGAAGTTGGGGTTGCTAGGAGGCCTGGGCGCGTCGGCCAATGTGCGTCATGGCTGAAGTCCGAAAGTATTACGATTGAGGCCCGGATGAAGAAGACCTGGAGTATGAAGACCTCAAACCGGCCAGGTCTCTTAAAATGGTTCAAGATGGCGAAGCTGACACCACGGCAGAGGTAGGCCCGGTGGTACCTGTACAGATTGACCAGGAGACACAGCCAGAATCGGAGGGTGAGGGGGCGTCAGAGGACGTACACCCACACTTAAAACTGACCAGCGTGTCTGAGGAAAAGATTACCAAGGAGTCAGAGATAGACCTTTCTAGCAAGATTGATCCAGGAATGTCCCAGGAGGCACAGTCAGAGACACTCAGAGAGATGGAAGAGCTTTTCATAGATTCGGATGTCCTTATGTATGATAAGGAAGAGCCAGGCTTAGAGTCACCAGAGGAGGCCAAACTAGATCTTAGAGAGGACGTACACATACAGTCAGCTGAGGAAACAGATCTGGAGCTACTAAAGGAGACCAAAGGGGCCTCAATCAGTGAGACTAGGTTAGAGTTGCAAGAAGAGACCAAACTGGAAGTTTTGGAGGATTCACTTACAGCACAACATGAAGAAACAGGTCTAGAACCTCTAGAGCAGACCAAACCTGAATTTCCAAGTGAGAAGTCAAGAAAATCAATTGAAGAGGCAGATCTGCAGCCGCCAGAAATGACCACACCAGAGATTCCAAAAGAAGCACAGAGAAAGTCATCAAGGGAGAAAAGGACTGAGCCATCTGAGCAGGAAAAACCAGAGTTTCCAGAAGGGAAACCAAGAGAAACTGAAGAGTCGGGTCTAGAGCCTCCAGAAGAAACTAAACCAAAGCTTCCACAGGAGATACAAAGAAAGTCAACTGAGGAGAAAGAGACAGAGCCACTTGAACAGACTAAACCAGAGTTTCCAAAGGAGAAACCAAGAAAGTCTACTGAGAAGGCAGGTCCAGAGCCCCCAGAAGAGACTAAAACAGAGATTCCAGAGGAGGATCAAAGAAAATCAATTGAGGAGAAACAGACAGAGCCACCTCAGTGGACTGAATTAAAGTTTCTAGACCAGAAACCAACTAAGTCTAGTGAAGCGACACAAAGGAAATCAACTGAGGAGAAACTTCTAGAGCCACTAGAAGTGACCAAATCAGAATTTCCTGAGGAACAATCAAGAAAACCAATCAAGGAAACAGGTCTAGAGCCTTCAGGAAAGACCAAACCAGAAGTTCAAGAAGAGACACTGAGAGAATCAACTGTGAAGAAAATTTTAGAACCACTAGAGGACACTAAACCATCAGATCAAAAAGATAAGCAGAGGAAAGCAACTGAGGAGATAGGACTAGCACCACCAGAGAAGCCCAAATCAGAGGAGACAGTAAGAGAGTCAACAGAAGAGAAAGGTCTAGAGCCACCAGAACAGACTAAACCAAAGTTTCCAAAGAAAAAATCAAGAAAATCAACTAAGGAAACAGGTCAGGTGCTGCCACAGAAGACCCAACCAGAGGCTCAAGAGAAGACACAAACAGAGGAAGCTACAGAGAAGGATCTAGAGTTACGTGATAAAGCCAAACTACCACTAAGAAGAGAGACATATGTAGCATTTTCTAAGGAAGATAGGCCAGAGCCAGTCAAATCTAAACATTCTATCGACAAGGATCAGCTAGAGTACTCTGACTATCAAACAGGAATGTGGTCAGTAAAAGAAACCAAGAAAGCTCAAAGAGACTCCATGTTTGGGTCTCTCACAATAAGTGAATTAGACTCAATGAGTACAAGTTATGAATTCTCCAAAATGGATAAACTGCTTGAGATTACTGATACCAGTAGTGACATCTACTCATATGTCTCAGATTCTCAGAGGGATTTAAGAGAGTCTTTTGATGAAATTGTGGAAGATTTGTCTCCAGAGTTGAAGGAACTGGCACACAAAGAAGAAGAAGAAACCCCACCAAAAGGAAGGATTGAGCTGCAATTTGAGTATCTCAATTGGAGCCCAGAGAAAGTTGCAGAGTGGATTGGCAAGCTAGGCTTTCCTCAATACAAGGTATACAAAAGTAACATTTTTAAAGATCGCATGCTCTCATCCTTCTACCTCTTATTCCTCTTACCCTTTCCTGAGCTCATGCCCCTTCTTCCCTAGAAGGAGCATAGAAAAGTCCTGGACTATGGTAGAGGCAACCTGGATTTTAATTTTGGCTTTTCCACTGATGTATTTCGTATTTTGATAGAGGAAGGGAGGGTCACATTTGTTTCCCTATTTATCACAGTAAGCATACTTCTTTGCAATTCTTGAATAAAGACTAAAAAAATTGTATAGGCCTCTTTTCATAGGTAAGTATTTTTCTGACAGATTTTGTCCAAGGTAGACTTTTGGTACTTTGTCAAGTTTAGTGTCAGCTCCTTTAAGTTGTACTACTGATCTTAAGTGTCCCAAATATGTCACATGTATCATGAGCACCTAACAGTATTAATGTAAATAGTTCACCAAGAGTAGTTCTATTAAAAAGATAGAGTTAATGCCAACTATACTTCAATAAAAAAAAATAATAAAATTTTTGAAAAGAGAAGAAGCTGGAAAAAAAAGATAAGAGTGAATCTTATTTCATTGATGCCAACTATGTTCTTAGACGGCCACAAAACAACACAAGATCTGAAGTCTTTTGCACCCTGGTACTCAGAAATGTAATTGAGGTGTGAAAGAAGCGCTAGTTGTGCAAAAAAAAAAAAAAAATTAAGGAGCAGTATGAAATGTAACCAAGAGCTCAGGTGGAAAGTATGTGGGATTAATAGGATTATTATTAAATTTAAATTTGATTTAAAATTTAATTAAAATTTTTTCTCTGTATTGAACCAGAAACAAACATGATTTGTCTCTCCGTTCCTTCTCTTCCCCCAATTCTTTCTTCTCCTTCCCACCCTCCCTTCTTTCTTTCTTTCCTCCTTTCTTTTCTTTCTTTTCTTCCTGCTATTTGCCATAAATCATTTGAGTGGTGTTCTTGTTGTACTAACAGGAGTGTTTTACCACCAACTTCATCAGTGGCCGAAAGCTCATTCATGTAAACTGCTCAAACCTCCCTCAGATGGGGATAACGGATTTTGAGGACATGAAGGTGAGTTGCATTTAATGTTTCCCTGTGGAGTAATGTAACAATGCCACCATCTACCCCAAACCAACCGCCTGTTCTTTCTGTCAGTGGTGTGATCATAATCCCAATCCCTGCCCCACACCCCTCCCCTAGCTCACAATGGTTTGTTCCTCTCTCTCCTTTGATCCCCACAGAGATCCCAAGAACGATCCAGTTCTTTGTACAGCATCTGGTTTTCTCCATTCCCACTGTTCAGTCCCACTTGTTCAGACTTCTATTGCTTCATCCGAGAACATTCCAGTAGCCTCCTGCTATTAGACTCTCATCTTCCAACTATTCATATATTACTTAGAAACCTTTGGATCCCTTGTGCTTACAAGATAGTCTCAGTTCTTCAGCTTAGGACTCAAGGTACTTGGCAGGTTTTCTCCAGCCACCATTCTTTCCCCTACCACTCCTCTGCATGAGTCTTCTGCTCAGCCTCACGGCTCTGACTCACACCCTTGAAAATTTGCCTTGTGCATTCCTCGGTCTGCATTTCTGCTCGGTCCCCTTGCCCCCTGGATGACTAATTTGAACCTTAACCATCCTTCAGGACCCAGCTCATTTCTTACTTCCCTATGAAGTCTTTCCTGACCTCCCCAGCCCCAGTCTTCCCTCCCCCAAAGCTCCATACATTTTACATTTCTAACACCCATTTGCCACGTATATAACATCATACATGTTTGGCTGCTTTGCTGCCTAACTTTGAAACACGTTACATCAACCTCACTGGACCTCAATTTAAGACCTTTCCAGCACCAGCAATCCATGATTATGCTTCTTTGGATAGCAGTACCTGCCATTTATAGTGTTTTATAGTTAACAAAGCTTCACACACATGAACTCATCTATAATCTTACTTGTAATATCCCCCACCCCAATGTACCAGTGGTTTCACTCAGTATACTCTTGCCCATAAGCTCTGCCTCAGTGGTTCTCAAACTTGGACAGTCTTCAGAATTAGATGAGATTTAAAAAAAAAAAAATCCTAGACGCCATGCTCCAGAGATTTTTGATTCATTAGGTCTGGGATGGGCCCTGGAATTTGTTCCCTAGGTGACTCTTGATCAAGCACTAAAACCCATGTATTTCCATAAGTCATATGATTTAGGAAATTTAAAAAATTATACTTAGTAATACCTAAGCCCTTTTCCTGGCAACAAGATATAAAGAAATCCTTTAAATTATTAAACTCATAGTCCCAAGTGAACATTTAATCTTTTGAACTCTGCTAAGAGTTATCCTCTGAGTGCTTACTATGTGTTGGGCATCATACATATATTGTTTCACTTAATCCCCATTTTACAGAAGAGAAAACTAAGGCCCAGAAAGGTGAAGCAATTTACACAAGAGTATTTAGATAGTAAGTTGAAAAGCGAGGATTCAAATCCATTCTGTGTGACTTCCATGCTCTATTTAAAACACTATACTATAGGGGCACCTGAGTGGGTCAGTTGGTTGAGTATGACTCCTGATTTAGGCTCAGGTCATGAGCTCACAGTCATGATCTCACAATTGTGAGATCAAGCCCCAGGCAGCTGCACTCTGGGCATAGAGGCTGCTTAAAAGTCTTTCTCTCCCTCTTCCCCTCCACTGCTATGTGTATGCACATATACTCCCTCTCTCAACAACAACAACAAAATATATAATATCTATATATACTGTAAACCACTATACTATAATGCCTGTCTAAATTTATAACCATGAACCACTACACACGTAACATAGGAAAGGACCACTTATTACAAGTTGGTATTTCCAACCATACCCTCACATAGCTACCAAGTACCACCAGATAAATATCTTCCTCTTTTTATGTTCAGAGATGATACAACTATGCTTATGAGCTCTAATTTCTACTTACACTTTTAGTGTACTGGATTTTCTAAATAAAAATAAGGAACCAAATTAGCAAAATAGTGACTTGTAATACAAATTCCTGAAATGTTTAAATACCAAGAATTTGAGCTTCTTATCATGAGAAAGCATTTTTCAGAGTCTGCCAATTCATTGTGCTCCTTTGATGTTCTGATTCCAAAAATACAGTATCAACAATGCAATAAGAAAAGCCTAATTTTGCTTTTCTGGTCTTGAAGGAGTTGGGATACATGGCTGGCTAGGGCGGTAGAGCATGCAACTCTTGACGTCAGGGTTGTGAATTCAAGACCCACATTGGGTATAAAGTCCAGTTAAAAAAAAATTGGGGCACCTGGGTGGCTCAGTGAGTTAAGCATCTGACTCTTAATTTCGGCTCAGGTCATGATCTCATGGTTTGTGAGATCAAGCTCCATGTTGGGGTCTGCACTGACAGCTTGGGATTCTCTCTCCCTCTCTCTTTGCCTCTCCCCTGCTCATGCTCTCTCTCTTTCTGTCAAATAAGTAAACATTTTTTCAAAAATTGAAATCCTCAAGAGTAAATGATGAATCCAGTGATCTATCCTTATACCTCAAGAACTTTGAATAAACAAACTTCAGAATATTTATCAAAGTCACCAAAGTGTGGCCTCTCCTTGACGCTAGAGCAATAAAGATCAAGACATTTAAAGGTATCTTAGAAAAGCTTTGCTTGACACTTAGGTCCACTGTATAAAAAGCTATTTATACACTATGACACAGATAACTTTTTAGAGATCATACATGAACTTACTGTTGGTTCTCAACCCCTTTGGGAGCTTTCGTTGTGTAATCTGAAATTGGCCCCTGTACTCAGAGGGCAGGGAGAGACTGAAGAAAGATGTAGGCCACTTCAGGTTGGTAGGTGGCTGCTTTAATAAATAACAAGGAGAATTTACATATGAGGTTTCTCTTGGGTGGCAACAAGATGAATGATAAAAGTTTATAAAGAGGCCCTAATGGGGCTCAGTCATGTATACTGTGCAGGTGTTTTCAACACCACATCACATTGCCAAGGCCATGTCCTTAGAGCAGCCTCTGGAAGCAGGAAAGGCAAGTGAGCCCACATTCCAAGGACAGGGGAGAGGGTAAGGAGCCTCTGAGTGCCCAGGTCCAGCTCATGGGTCAGCAGTCATATCTTCTTATCACATTCCCCAACACTTAAGTATGCTATAGAAATCTTTCTTACTGATCTGTAAGCATTTTTAATCTCACCATTATAATTATAGCACCTAGTATATCCAAAATTCATCCCATAACAACACACAGTGTAATACTCTTTTCCATAATAACTCTCCCATGTCATCATTCATGGACTTTGGCAGAGTATCAGGACTGGGGAAAGAGCAGGTGGCTTGAGTGTGCACAATTCTGGGCATGCTGCTAAGAAATTGAACCACATTTGAACGGTGCATCCCATTTACCAGCCTTGCAGTTAACATACGGCCAGTTTCTATTCTCTTCAACTTCCTTTTACTTCCTTAACTTTGCAGTTATTCATACCTCACCTGCAGAAAGAACTTACCTTTCCCTTTGCCCTTCCTCCAACATACTGAGATGAGAAAAGAGCTAACAGGGTAGGTGAGACTGATGGGGAGTACAGAAGGGAAGAAACACTAATTTTTCTTTGAACCTGGCCAAAGGATCTCTTGAAACTACTATCTCATCATTCCCATTTAATGATGAGATTTAATGAGGTAAAAAGGGGAAAGGAAGTCAGTCTTATTTGTTCTAGAGACAAGCTAAACAAGATAGCATTATGCGTGCTTCAGCTTTGTCTGTTAGAAAACCTCAAAACAGGGGCGCCTGGGTGGCTTAGTCAGTTAAGCGTCCGACTTTCGCTTAGGTCATGATCTCACGGTTCCGCGTCGGGCTCTGTGCTGACTGCCAGCTCAGAGCCTGGAGCCTGTTTCAGAGTCTGTGACCCCCTCTCTCTCTGACCCTCCCCTGCTCACGCGGTCTCTCTGTCTCCTAGAAATAAATAAAAACATTAAAAAAAAAAAAGAGAAAAGAAAACCTCAAAACAAAAACATTTTTGAGAGAGAGAGCATGCATACGCACACAGGGGAAAGGGACACTGGGAAAGGGAGAGAGAGAATCTCAAGCAAGCTTCACGCCCAGCTCAGCCTGATGAAGGGCTCAATCTCACAACTGCGAGATCATAGCCTGAGTCTAAATCAAGAGTTAGACACTTAACCGACTGAGCCACCCAGGTGCCCCAATTCTCAAAATATTTTTAACTGGTTCACTCCATCAAGTGAACAAAAGAACTCTGTGGTATATTTGGGGAGGAACACAGGTGAATTTATTATTCCTTTTGTATGCATGATTTTATATTATACAATATAGCCTTATACGCTTTATATCCCAGCAGTTTTACTACACTTGCCTTATTTCAAACCATTTGAATAGCACAGATTCATAATATGTGAGCAAATTATCACAAGATGAAAATAAATGTATTTTTTTATTTATTTCTGAGAGAGAGAAGAGACAGTGCGAGCAGGGGAGGGGCAGAGAGAGAGGAAGACACAGAATCTGAAACAGGCTCCAGGCTCTGAGCTAGCTGTCAGCACAGAGCCCGACGCGGGGCTTGAACCCACAAACTGTGAGATCATGACCTGAGCTGAAGTCAGATGCTTAACTGACTGAGCCACCCAGGCGCCCCTAAAAATATTTTTTTAACTTTCAATTTTCAAATAATTTTAGTTTTATAGAAGAGTTGCAAAGATAGTACAAAGTTCCTATATACTCTTAACCTAGCATTCCCTAATGTTGACATCTTATGTAACCATGGGACATTTAATTAAAACAAAGAAATTAACATTGGCATAGTATTATTAAGTAAATTACAGACTTTATTCAGATTTCTGCAATTTTTCCACTGATGTCCTTTTTTTTGTTCCAGAATCCAACTGGGGATACGACTTTGTTTTTAGTTGTCATTGTTTCCTTAGTCTTCTCCAATATGTGACAGTTTCTCTCTTTTTTTTTCATAAAGTTATTTATTTCGAGAGTGAGAGAAGTGCAAGTTGAGCAGGAAGAGAGGGAGAGAGAGAATCCCAAGCAGGCTCTGCACTGGCAGTGTGAAGCCTGACGCAGGGCTGGAACCCACGAATCATGAGATCGTGACCTGAGCTGAAGTGCCTATGAGACAGTTTCTTGATCTTTGTCTTTCAAGGCCTTGATACTTTGAAAAGTAGTGGTCAGGTTTTTTGAAGATTTCCCCCAATTTTAGTTTGTTTCGTGTTTCTCATGAAGATATGCTTCTGGGGGAGACTGTCACAGAGGCCATGAGCCCTTTTCATCGCATCTCATCTCATCAGGGAGTACATGATATCACCGGGCTATATTACTGGAGATATGAACCTTCATCACTTGGTTAAGGTGGCATCTGCCAGGTTTCTTCATTATAAAGTTACTGTGTTTACCTTTTCATATTCTGTTCACTAGGAGTGAGTTAGTAGGTCAGGCCTGCACTCAGAGAGAGGGGAATTAAGATCCAGCTCCTAGAGGGAGGAGTACCAGAGTTTATGGACATATAGTAAAACTACCACAGTAATAAATATACTGAAGAAGATAGTTTGAGGTTATGCAAATTGGTTTCTCTTTAAAGTCTGGCCCACTAATTTTAGCATCCCTCAGTGGGTCTTGCCTGTAACAGTTATTACTATGTTGTTCTGATGATGATTTTTTAGTTCCCTCATTCCTTTCATGCTTAACTGGAATCCTTTGTAAGGAATTCTTCTACGTTTAATTGTCCCTTCTCTTCCATTTCGGAGTTCTTTCAGTTTGGCCCATGTGTCCCTTTAACAATGCTCCCCTTATTTTTTTCTAGTACTTTCTGGCATTATATGTTACTTCAGACTCAGTTTTTATTTTCCTTGCTGCAGCTCTGGATGTAGCCATGTCTCCAAGGAGCCCTGGGTTGCTTTTATCAGGGAATGGAATTTAGAAACCAAGATGTGGCACCAGTTGTGCTTGTTGCTATGGGGGTGTCACTATTTCTAGGCACTCTGAGCAGAAAGATATAGGAAGATATATATAGATATATATATATACATATATATGCAAATATATATTGGCATAGATATATATATGCAAATCCCATGTAGACACAAATTTCTGTTTATTTCTGTAAGCCAGAGTTCATACTATTGTCTCTGACTTTAGTCCACCACCAATGGGTTCATTCTAGCCTTCCCATCCTTCCTCTTACCTACCTCACCCCACTTTGCTTCTTTATAACTTCTTTCTCTGACAGGAGAAACCTGATTCTCTTTATCTATAAATATGTCTACCTATGAGAAGCAAATATACCAACATTCAGTGTTTGTCTACAGCTGTTTTGTCTTTAGCCTTATACCACCTAGACAAAGCACTGGTTTTCCAAGTTATTTAGGTCAGCTGCTTTATTCCCTACTCCTTCAGTGAGATTATGTCTTACTTTGTAATACAATTATATTCATTTGTCCACAGCCTATATTCTATCATGGGTTCCTGAGACGTCCTGGCTTTTTAAAAATTTGCATACAGTAAAGTCACTCTTTACAGTGTATGGTTTTGTGGGTTTTGACAAATGCACAGGATCATGTATGTAGCACACAGAAGCATAGAGAACAATTCTATCACCCTAAAATTCCCCTTGTGTCTCTCCCCTTGGTAGTCAGCCCATCCCCCCACCCCTATCCGCCACACAGAACCATAGAGAACAATTCTGTCACCCTAAAATTCCCCTTGTGTCCCCTTGATAGTAGTGAGCCTATCATCCCACCCCAATCCCTGGCAACCACTAATCTGTTTTTAGTCTATATATATATATGCAAATCCCATGTGGACACAAATTTTCCAGAATGTCACATAAATGGAATCAAATAATATGTAGCCTATGAGTCTGGCTTTTTTCCCCACAGCAAAATGCATTTAAAATTAATCCACATTGTTGGGGCACGTGGAAGCCTCAGTCAGTTAAGTGTCTGATTCTTGATTTTGGCCCAGGTCTGGTTCTCATGGTTTGTGGGTTCAAGCCCCCCATCAGGGTCTGTGCTGATAGCGTGGAGCCTGCTTGGGATTCTCTCTCCCACCCCGATCCTTACCCCCCAAAAAAATAAATAAATAATTTTTTAAAAAGATGAATCCACATTGTTTTATGAATTGACAAGCAGATTTTAAGGAGACTATACAGTCTGTTTTAATAATGGTGGTATAGATAATTCATATTTGAACCATAACAATGATGTTTTTAGGTTTTTAAAAATTTTTTTGTAATGTTTATTTATTTTTGAAAGAGAGAGAGACAGGGTGCAAGCTGGGGAGGGGCAGAGAGGGAGACAGAGAATCCGAAGCAGGCTTCAGGCTCCAGCTGTCAGCACAGAGCCTGTTGCAGGGCTCGAACTCACAGACTGCGAGATCATGACCAGAGCCAAAGTGAGCCGAAGTCTGACTCTTAAACGACTGAGCCACCCAGGTGCCCGATGTCTTTAGGTTTAATTATAGGTTCCAATTATGTAAATGTGCATAGTCACATACATAAGGTAACTACAAACAGTATATATTATATTGTTAATGATGAAGCAAAACTATTAGTAGCTTACAAATAAAAGAGTAGCAGCCTTTGAAAGCCATAATCAATACAGGATACAATGATGATATAGTAATAATAGAATCCTCTTGAAAACTGTTACAGATCTGCATGAGACCATTTGCATTGAGCATGGGGCACCATCTAGAATGCAGAATTAAGAATCCTTAGAAAACTCTAATAATCTTCATGAATACCTGTGTTTAATAATCCTTACTAATTCAAGTAAGTTACTAGTAAATTGCTCTAAGTCTTAGGCAGAAATAAAATCTGCTGCTTAATATTTTATCAGAACTAAAGAAAGAACTCACAGTTTTATATTAATTTATAGCCCATCAAAGGTCCCTCTTGGTCCATTGATGAACTTCAGACATACTTGAATGCAATGTGAGATGGTTAGATTGTATTTCCCGATCCCACATGTAAACAGTAGCTTTGTAACACTTTTAATTTCTGCATTAGAATATTAAATGGCATTGGGCTCTCTCAGCCTGCAAGTAGGCACATAGCTCTTTTGGTTAGTAGTGAGTAAATCTGACTATGACTACAGGGTCCCTCCTAGGATCACCATCTGTTAATCTCAGTGAATTTGTGAAAGAACCAGCCCTGGTCAGGGGCATTCAGGGTGAGGTGCTGACCAGACGAGGTGCTCAGTGTGGCAGCACCAATTACAAATGAGAATACTTAAGGGCCGTCTGTAGTAATTCAGATCTCTAATTCTAGTAAAACAGCTAGAACTTTAATGTCTGCTTTTTAGTGTTTGAGGTTTGTTTTTAGTCAAATTAAATAACTATTTGAGTTATGATTTTTCTCTTAGTTGCAGATTAACTGAGCTCCTTATAGGTGAGTTATTTATGAACTTTCCCAGAGATCGTCTTGGCTCTTAATCTGAACATATTATCTGCTCCTATGGCTGATCAGATTGCCCAGCTGAAAGAAAGAAATGAACGCATCCGTGGCAAGCTGTTGCCAAGAGCCTAGAAACACCTTCAAATGAAACTTATAAAAAGATAATAAATCACTTGATGTTTCTCATAAGGACTTTATTTTGATAAGACCAGTCTAGTAAGCAGTTCCATGTGTTATTTCATTGTTTTATTTTCCCTTAGAAATAACTTGAGGTTAGCACTCAAGAGGCCTAGGAAAATAAGTAAAGCTTCTTTAATTTATATTTTCAGTTAGCCCCATTAAGAAATTATTTTGTATTTTAGGTAATTTCTCGGCATACACGGGAGCTACTGGGAATTGAAGAGCCATTATTCAGACGCACCATCGCCCTTCCCTATAGGGACAATATAGGCTTATTTTTAGAGCAAAAAGGTCATACTGGGGTAAAATCTGATTCCTTGACCTTATCTGAATTTGTGCAAGCAGCAGGATTACAGGATTATGCTCAAAAGTAACTGCCCTTAAAAAGAATGAAGCATCATATTACACTGAACCTTAGGGAAGAGCCATTTCACTTACCTGAAAGATCAAACTAAACTCTTTGGGGGAATAACTGGGTTCTCATTTTCTCTTCTTCATTAAGGATCAGAGTTAGAACTCCTGGTTCCATCCATAGTTCTGTCAGCACCTCTCAGCACCTTCCTTTTATTTGGGTTTCAGTTTAGCTCCGCGTTTATTTTTTAAATTAAAAAAAATTTTTTTTAAAGTTTATTATTGAGACAGAAACAGAGAATGAGCGGGGGAGGGTCAGAAAGAGAGGGAGACACAGAATCAGAAGCAGGCTCCAGGCTCTGAGCTGTCAGCACAGAGCCCGACGCAGGGCTTGAACTCACGAACTGTGAGATGGTGACCTGAGCCAAAGTCGGTCGTTTAACCAACTAAGCCACCCAGGCACTCCTAACTCCTCGTTTAAACAAAGATAGCAATATTTCTCTTTCTGGGTAATTATAAGGATTATAAGGATTCCTGATAAATTTTAGTAATGCATCCTGGTATAGAAACATGTTAGAGAAAAAGAATCGAAAGTAAAATCTCCTGCCAATCTAAATAGTTTTCTCCACAATTGCAGAAAAAGAATCAGTTGTATTATTGAATCACCATTAAATCAGTCAGTGATGTACATCACAGGCAAGCTACTAAAGAAAACTGCAACCAAGTCAGGAAGATCTCACCCTTACATATAGCCAGACAGATAGAATCCATTACTTACATGTATTACTGTATCCAAAGAAAAAATAAAACTTCTCATATCTTTATGACAAGCACGAAGTTACTACTTGGAGCTGGGCACTTAGGCCTGAGAGATAAAGTGCCATTCTCCTCTGTGCTCACATATCAAAGAGCTGGCTCCAAATTCCCCCAGACAGTCCTGGGATATAAAACTGGTAGGTGACTTACTCAACTTTTTAGAGGATTTACATTACATGTCAAATACAAAAAAAGGAGTTAAATTACATGTTAAAGGGAGTTAAAGGGAGGAAGGGAGTTCTTTTCCTTTTTTGCATTAGAGAAAAAAAATTTTTCAATATTTTTAAAAATTTCTATTTATCCTTACAAACAACAAGGCNGCTTATAGGAGTACCACTGGAATATGGAAAGGAACTGGAGTTTGTTTACCAGGCTTTTTTATGTGGTACCTTCCAGACCTTTATAAAATAAAATTCAGGAGGCGCCCAGCTGGCTCAGTCAGTAGAGAATGCAACTCTTGATCTCAGGGTTATGAATTTGAGCCTCACTTTGGGGATAGGGTTTACAGGAAGGAAGGAAGGAAGGAAGGAGGGAGGGAGGGAGGGAGGGAGGAAAAGAAAGGAAAAAAAAGAGGAAGAAAGAGAAGAAAGAGAAAGAAAGGAAAGAAAGAGAAAGAAAGAAATTAAATGAATGAACAAATGAATGAATTCAGGCCAGAGTCTACCGTGACTGGACTGCTCAAAAAAAAAAAAGACAAAATAGTTCTTGTTGCTTGGATGGCTCCAGTTCCTCTCTAGTTTTACAGGCTTAACTGTTCTTTCTCTTCCCAGCCTCAATTCTTAATGCTAAAAGCCACTAAATGGTTACCATAATCCAAAGAGCAATGATGTACCCTGTCCAGTTCCCTACACCTGAATGGACAGTCAAAGGAATCCATTTTTTCTCTACTTGAAAAAAATCAAATTAGCATTCATACCATGTGTTAATATTTGATGATGAACGTACTTTCTTCTCAAATTGGACCAATGAAATTTTATCTCAAACCATTCTACATCATACCATTGGGTTTGCCTGGCTCACAATTATGCAAAAGAGAAAAATGTAAATGATTAATCTAACACAATGGTGGTTTACATGTATAATGTAAACATTACATGTTTTGTTCAAAAGCACTTTAGCATTTAGCAAACCATTGTTCTGTTCAATGACAGAGTATAGTCAGTGTCCTCCTTTCTCAACCTGATGGTCACTGCTGTTGTTTTCTACTCTATTATAGCTGACATAAAATACTGCAAAATGTAAAGGCAGTAACTTTGCAGTGTAGGAATAAGATCTATATTTTGCAAAATTATTTTTAACCATGTAATACAAATGCCAGCTATTTATAAAAATGGTTTTGTGGTTTAAAATGGTTTAAATGGGAACAGCTTTAAATAAGATAATTCCAGAACAGTCATATATAGCTGAAATAAGCATGATATGAGTCGTAATTCAATTAAGATTGTTTACCACACATTTTACTTCTTTATCCAAAATGGTAGGAAAATCAAGCTGTATCGTTTATCAGCTATTCACTGCTACAGGAGAACAAGCTGAAATATATACTAATAATGACATTATAAATTCTGGAATTTAGCTGTTAGAAGAGAGAGAATTTATATTAGCATGGCTTTCATAGGGAAGCAGCTTACTTAAGTGTCTCAGGTTATACAGTTTCCTTTGGTTGCTTCCAAAAGCCAGACATACCCAAATATACTGACGTGAAAGACTTCTTGTTTTATTCTATATTTTAAAGAACATCAGTACAATTTTCTAATTCCTTAATGCCCAACATGTGGCAAACACGATGCAGTCACACGATTCTACTGTGAATTGTGATAATCAGGGTACAGCAGTTGTAGATTCCTGAGGTCTCTTAACGGGAGGACGAGCCTGTGGAGACCCCTGGCTGCTGTTCCTTGCTTAGGGAGATGCCGAATGAATCACAGTAAAGACGGGTAAGGTGGTCCTGGAGACCCGTACTGGTTGAGAGTTTTTGACTAAAGGGAGTTTCCTTGAGTTGCACAACAGTCAGATCAAACCAGGGGAAAGGCCTAGGGTGAAAAAAAATACTGTTACTTTTTAATGTCTGTTCAGTACATCTGATTTGGCTATTAAACATAACAGGAAATAGGTACTTTATTTTTGATATCAAACTAATTAAAATTCATAATTAAACATTCAGCTAGAACTATTCACTGTGTGGATTTAATAGTACCTATGATTTTTGTACTGATGTACATTTTTTCAAGTGTGTTTGTGCAGGAATTTATAATTAAAGAATGATTATAATAATGACATTGAGATTCTTTTCAGTATATTTCCCTTGAATTTATTTTTTTTAATGTTTACTTATTTTTGAGAGAGAGAGCACATGAGCAGGGGAGAGCAGAGAGAGAGACACAGAATCCAAAGCAGGATCCAGGCTCCAAGCTGTCAGCACAGAGCCCAACACGGGGCCTGAACCCACAGACTGTGACATCATGACCTGAGCCAAAGTCGGATGCTTAACTCACTGAGCCACCCAGGCACCCCAATTTGAATTTAGAAATAAAATATGTGAGAGGATCATAGACATTGGGAATAGAAAAGATATCATTTCTTTTAAGATATCCTCTTCAACAGGGGCGCCTGGGTGGCTCAGTTGGTTAAGTGTCTGCCTTTGGCTCAGAGTCTGGAGCCTGCTTTGGATTCTGTGTCTCCCTCTCTCTCTCTGCCCTTCCTCCATTCTGTCTCTGTCTCTCTGTCTCTGTCTTTCTCTCTCTCTCTCAAAATTAAATAAACATTAAAAAAATTTTTTTAAAGATATCCTCTTCAACAAATGGAGTACCTGGGTGGCGCAGTCGGTTAAGTGTCTGACTTCAGCACAGGTCATGATCTCATGGTTCATGGGTTCCAGCCCCACATTGGATTCCATGCTGACAGATCAGAGCCTGGAGCCTGCCTCAGATTCTGTGTCTCCCTCTGTATCTGTCCCTCCCCTGCTGGCGCTCTATCTCTATCAAAAATTAATAAAAAGCATTAAAAGAAAGATATCCTTTCAACCTCTTAAGGTATAGATCAACACATATATAGGGACTTTTAAGGGTTTTTTTAAATCTATAAGTTCCCCTTCCTCTTTTTCTTTCCTTGCAGTTTATTTGTTGAAGAAATTAGGTTGTTTATCCTCTAAAGTTTCCCATATTCTGGATTTTGCTGGTTATATCTCATGGTCATTTAACACTTTCCTGTCTCTTGAATTTATATCTATAGATGTAATCAAATTCTGTTTTTTTAATTTTTTAAATGTTTTTTATTTATTTCTGAGAGAGAGAGAGCGAGAGAGAGACACAGCATGAGCACAGGAGGGTCAGAGAGAGGGAGACACAGAATCCAAAGCAGGCTCCAGACTCTGAGCTAGCTGTCAGCCCAGAGCCCAACGTGAGGCTCGACCCCACAAACCATAAGATCATGACATGAGCCGAAGTCGGACGCTTAACCAACTGAGCCACCCAGGGGCCCCTAGGGTTTTTTTATGAGAGTATTTCATCTGTGTCTGTTTTCATCCAGAAACACATTGTCTCTCTTTCTGCAGTGTTAAGACTGATGAATGGATTCCGTCTGATCTATTCATTATAAAGTTACCCCATCAATTTTTCACCTAATGTTGCCTATATTCATTATTTCATTAGAGCTTACAAAATGATGATATTCTACACTCCTTCTTCATTTAAGAAGGAACTTTTCAACTTTATAAATAGGGCCAAAAGCCAAGAGCAAACATCTTACTCAGTAACTTAACATTAAAAACATAGCCTATTTTCAAGTTATTTTGTCACAGCAAATATTGATAGTAGTTACCTCTAGAAAATGGGATTTAAGGGAAATACTTTCACTGTTTGGTACATTTTAGTTGATATCCTATTTACTACAAACATTTATTACTTTGCTAATTTTTAAAGTCATTTTTTAAAAATTCACATGAAGAATAAATGTATAAGAAGGAATAAGATTTTGGAAAATATTAGGGGCACGTGGATGGCTCAGTCACTTGAGCGTCCAACTTTGGCTCAGGTCATGATCTCACGATTCGTGAGCTTGAGCCCCATGTCGGGCTCTGTGCTGATAGCTCAGAGCTTGGACCCCGCTTCAGAGTCTGTGTTTCCCTCTCTCTCTGTCCCTCCCTTGTTCACGTGCTCTCTCTCTTTCTCTCTCTCTCAAAATAAATAAACATTAAAAAAAACTTTAGAAAATAGTGAAGAGGACTTGTTCTACCAGATACCAAAATATAGAAAAACATACAGTAGTTAATCATAAATGGGAGCTTTGGCACAGTGAAGGAAACAATCAGCAAAACTAAAAGGCAGCTGACAGAATGGAAGAAGATATTTGGAAATGAAATATCAGATTAAGGGTTACTATCCAAAATCTATAAAGAACTTAACAAACTCAACACCCAAAAAGTAAATAATCCAGTGAAGAAATGGGCAAAAGATATGAATAGGCACTTTTCCAAAGACAACATCCAGATGGATAACACATAAAATGCTCAACATCACTCATCATCAGGGAAATACAAATTAAAGCCACAACGAGATACCACCTCACACCTGTCAGAATGGCTAACATTAACAACTCAGGCAACAACAGATGTTGCACCGCTTGTGGGAATGCAAACTGGGTGTAGCCCCTCTGGAAAACAGTGTGGTGGTTCCTCAAAAAATTAAAAATAGAACTACCCTGTGGCCCAGTAATTGCACTACTAGGTATTTAATCAAAGGATATAGGTGTGCTGTTTCAAAGAGGCACATGCATCCCAATGTTTATAGCAGCACTACTGACAATAGCCAAAGTTTGGAAAGAGCCCAGATGTCCATCAACTGATGAATGGAAAGAAGATGTGGTGTGTGTGTATGTATGTGTGTATATGTGTATATGTATGTATACACACACACACACACACACACCAGAATATTACTCAGCAATCAAAAAGAATGGAATCTTGCCATTTGCAACAACGTGGATGGAACTAGAGGGTATTATGCTAAGTGAAATTAAAGAAAGACAAATATATGACTTCACTCATATTTGGAATTTAAGATACCA
Source organism: Crocuta crocuta (assembly GCF_008692635.1). Taxonomy (NCBI): domain Eukaryota; kingdom Metazoa; phylum Chordata; class Mammalia; order Carnivora; family Hyaenidae; genus Crocuta; species Crocuta crocuta. The sequence goes on along the minus strand of NW_027551569.1, from coordinate 4,546,722 downwards.
AATAGATGAACATCAGGGAAGGGAAGCAAAAGTAATATAAAAACAGGGAGGGGGCAAAACACAAAAGACTCTTAAATATAGAGAACAAACTGTGGGTTGCTAGAGGGGGGTTGGTGGCAGATGGACTAAATGGGCAAGGGGCATTAAGGAGGACACTTGTTGGGATGACCACTGGGTATTATATGTAGGACCAAATCACTGGATTCTATTCCTAAAATCATTATTGCACTATATGCTAACTAATTTAGATGTAAATTAAAAATAAATAAAAATAAAGTTGATGACCAAAAAAAAAAAAATCATAGCATGGGAATAGAATATCATCCACAGTTCAGAATACAGTCCGGAAATATATCCATAAATATCTTGCAGTTTAGCAAATAATAAAAATCATATTTCAAATTGGTAGGAAAAGGAATGGCTACTTTACAAATAATGTAGGACAGTTTGCTTTCCAAAATGAATAGAAGATACTAAAAATCCGAAACTGCTTAAAGATTTAAATATTAAAAAATTAAAATATTAGAGGAAGATACAGAATATCGTAGGATGAAGATGGTCTTTATAAGTATGATTTAAAACCCTGAAGTCATAAAGAAGTGATTTGACAGTTTTGACTACAACAATTAGAATCTCTGGACAGCAAAAGTTACCAAAAAGAAAGGAAAATATGGAAATTATGTCCAATATACATAATATATTCCTGCTGAAAACCTTCTCTGAAACAATAAATAAAAGCCAGCAAAACAAAAATGAATAGGCAAAGAATATCTAGTGAGAATGAGACAGAACAAAAGAGCAACAAGTTAGAAGCTGGAAAAAATATGGACGAATAATAACACGGAGCTGAACCTGAAGTGAGCAACAAGGAAAACCAAAGCACAGTCCATTTATATGATAGAACCCACAAACGACTCAAGAAGTAGTGAGACCCAGTACATCATGAAGCAGAGGTGAGATGGTACTAAAAGTATGATGATGGACTGAAAATCTTAAGATTAAGAGACCCTCACAGCACACTACCCAATGCTGCACACTCAGGAGACTGTCCCTCCTCCTCCCCATCAAAAGATTTATTCTCTAGAAGAGGTAAATAGAGGGTCTCGGGGGGTACCTGGCTGTCTCAGTTGTAGAGCATGCAATTCTTGATCTCAGGGTTCATGAGTTTGAGACCCACATTGGGTGTGGAGATTACTTAAGTAAATGAAGACAAAAAAAAAATAGGGGGTTTCTGGACATGGAGAAAATAGGCACTGTTTTGGACAAGGATTTGCTGAATAGAGGGGATATAAAGTAAAGAAATCTAAGCAATAAGATGACCCCTCTTCTCACACTCATACATAGCTTTCTTTCCCCAGTTGGGTCCCAAACACTTAAACTAATATTCAGTTTCCCAAGCAAATAGCTGATCAAATCACTCTGTAGTAACGACCACAGTAGCAAACAGAGTTTCCAATCAACTTTTTAGTAACCAAGACCTTAAATATGAGCAAATTCTCCATATACATACTTGAATAAAGCTTCTTAAATCAATGATAGAAACCAAAACAAATGATCAGTAGAGACTCCTCACAGGAGAAAAAAATTCATTTACATTCTCAAAGGGATAAGAGATGGTATTGCATAGTGAAATGACAACAGGTTGCTACATAAAAAAATGAGTATTTGGAGACATAAAGAATTTGAAAATATTCAAAATATAGCAAAAATTAAAATATGCTCAACATATGATAGCAAAAACAGTATAGTTGAAATATCTCAGAAAACAGAAATAGACAAAAGATTTTAAAAATAGGAAAGATAGGGGTGCCTGGGTGGCTCAGTCAAGGGTTTGACTCCTGATTTCAGTTCAGGTCATGATCTTGGGGTTGTAGGATTGAGCCCCATGTTAGGCTCCACGCTGAGCATGGAGCCTGCTTGAGATTCTCCCCTTCTGTCTCTCTCCCCTGCCTTTCTAAAATAAAATTTGAAAGAATTTTAAGTAAAAAAGTAGGAAAGATAAAGAAAATCAGAGTTTCAGTCCAGGAGGTCAAACATTGGACTTAAGAGAAGACAGAAAACAGGAAAGGGGAGGAAATTATGAAATATATAACTGGAGAAAAGGAGACAATTGGGCATTCAGATTAAAAAGGACTGCTGAATGTTCTTTTTATGGATATCAGTTACATGGGTATTTCCTTTACAATAGTTCATTAAACTTCATTATTTATGAATTTATGGACTATGCACTTTTCTACATAAGTGTTATAATTCACAAAATTTTTTAAATTAAGGGGGGGGAGGGAAAGGCTCACCATGTGCCCAACACAGTGAGTTAAAATAGACCTACATCAAAAATAAAATAAAATAGACCCAAATTCATCACACATCATAAAATTTCAGGATACTGAGGTCAAAAATTTCAGGATACTATAAGCTTCCAGAGAGAAAAGAAATAGATTTCAAAAAAGGATGAATTCAAGAATTAGAATGGCATTGGGGCGCCTGGGTGGCTTAGTCGGTTAAGCGGCCGACTTTCGCNAAAAAAAAAAAAAAAAAAAAAAAAAAAAAAAAAAAGAATTAGAATGGCATTGTATTTCTCAACAGCAACTCTGTCTGGGGAGCCTGGGTGGCTCTGTTGGTTAAGCATCCAACTTCAGCTCAGGTCATGATCTCTTGGTTCATGGGATTGAGCCCCTTGTCAGGTTCTGTACTGACAATTCAGAGCCTGGAACCTGCTTCAGATTCTGTCTCCCTCTCTCTCTCTGCTTCTCTACCATGCACACTCTTTCTCCCTCTCTCTTTCAAAAAATGGATAAAAACATTTAAAGGTTTTTAAAAAAACAGCAACTCTGTAAGACAATGAAGCAATGCCTTTAAAACTCTGAGGGAGGGGCGCCTGGGTGGCTTAGTCGGTTAAGCATCCGACTTTCACTTAGGTCATGATCTCGTGGTTCGTGGGTTCGAGCCCCGCGTCGGGCTCTGTGCTGACTGCCAGCTCGGAGCCTGGAGCCTATTTCGGAGTCTGTATCTCCCTCTCTCTCTGACCCTCCCCTGCTCATGCTGTCTCTGTCTCTCTCTCTCTCTCCTAGAGATAAATAAAAATATTAAAAAAAAAAACTCTGAGGGAAAATTATTTCTAACTTAGAATTTGATACCTGGCTATGTACCCAATAAAGATTAGGTTAGAATAAAAACAGTTTCAGACACAGTCTCTATAAATTACATTGTTTTCTAAAGAAGTTACTGAAAGAAGATATGACCCACCGCTATGAAAGAGTAAACCATACCAGAGGAAGAGGGATCCAGGAAAAAGAGATCCAACATAAGAGAGGAAAAGGAATTCCAGGCCAAGGGCGAAGGGAAATCCCCAAACTAAAAATGCTTCATAGGCCTTTGGTGATCAATTAGAGTGCAAGAGATGGGAGACCATCAGGAATTACTTCCAGGCTTCTGGCTTAAAAAACTTGGCAAAAGAGCATGAAATTAGGTAAGAAACACCATCAGAGCAGGAATGAGAGCAGGTATGCTTCTGGACACGTTGAGTTTGATGGGAGATGGTGACTACAAACAACTTGGATATACGGTTGACATCTAGGCTAGAGATACAGAGTCATTTGCTGTCAGTATAAAGATGGCAACCTAAGTCTCTAAACTGGAAAAGTTCACCCATGAACAAAGTATAGAATGGCAAGAAAAGAAGGCCTAGCACAGAGCCCTGAAAACTCCTAGACATAAGGATGAGGGAGATGAGCTGGAAAGGAGAGGCTAGACAGGAAGAAAATGAGGAGAATCTAAGGGTATAATGAAAGCCAAGAGAAGAGATTGCTTCAAGAAGGACTCAAGAGTTCAAGGTTCAATAGTCAAGGAAGACAAGGATTAAAAATTGCCCAGTGAATTTAGTGGCATGGAAGTCACTGGTAACAAGGGTAACAGTTTTCCCTATTAGATTATCAAAGGTTAAAAAGATTGATCTTATAGTTAGCAAGCTATAGAGAAATGGCACATGCATACACACTGGTGGTGATGTAAATAAGCACCATGTTTTTTTAAAAGAATTTTTTAAAGTTTATTTAGAGAGAGAGGGAGAGAGTGAGCAAGCACTCAAGTGCACAGACGGGAGGGGCAGAGAGAGAGAGAGGGAGAGAAAGACTCCTAAGCAGGCTCCATGCTGTCAGTGCAGAGCCCAACGTGGGGCTGGATCCCATGAACCTTGAGATCATGACCTGAGTCAAGACACTTAGCCAACTGAGCCACCCAGATGCCTCTAAGCACCACGTTTTTGATAAGCAATTTGGGAATACCTATCAAACATAAAATATATATACCCTCTAGCCCAGAAATATTCTTTCAGAATATTCTTCTAGATAGTCATCAATCAGAAATATTGGTATAATAGTGCAAAATACATATAAAAATTTTCAGTTGCAGCCCTTATTAGAATTTGGGGCAGGGGAAAACTACATTATCAAGAATAAGTAAGATGAATAAACGTAATGAAATAATATATCCAGTGGATCCCTATGCATTGCTTATAAATGCAGTAGATATGATTGTACTGACATAGAATGCATCCACAACATAGCAAATGAAAAATCAGCATATATAGTCCCCATGTTTCAAAAATGTATAGACACTTTCCGCCATCTTTGAACCCGTGGAGGCCTGCTGGGAACAGGACTCCTGAAACGACAAATATGTCTGGAAGGTTGTGGTCCAAAGCCATTTTTGCTGGCTATAAACGGGGTCTCAGGAACCAGAGGGAGCACACAGCTCTTCTTAAAATTGAAGGTGTTTATGCCCGAGATGAAACTGAGTTCTATCTAGGCAAGAGATGTGCTTATGTGTACAAAGCAAAGAACAACACAGTGACTCCTGGTGGCAAACCGAATAAAACCAGAGTAATCTGGGGAAAAGTAACTCGTGCTCATGGAAACAGTGGCATGGTTCGTGCAAAATTCCGAAGCAACCTTCCTGCTAAAGCCATTGGCCACAGAATCCGTGTGATGCTGTACCCCTCAAGGATTTAAACTAACTGAAAAGTAAATAAATAAAGGTGTAGATTTAAAAAAAAAATGTATAGACATAGGTATGTATACACATTATAATACCATGATAATATAAATATGTTTGTAAATACATAGATTAAAAGACAAAAATATAAAAACCATTGGATGCGAAGTCTATGAAATGGTATTTGAGAAATAAAGGAGAGCTTTCACCTTTCCACCAGTCGGATTTTTTACAAGAATGTATTATTTCTATAAAATTGCAAAGATCACATGAAAGGAAAAAAAGAAAAAGCATCTGCTAAGATGTGTGGGAGAAATTAGAATAGCCTACTGTCTGATGCCTTACCTTTCCTGAGGTAGGATCTTGGTATAGATTTCATTGACAAAATCACCTAGTTGAAATTTGGGGCAAGATGCTCCATCCTTCTCACAGTCTTCAAGGTGCACAGAGAGGAACAGTTCATTCAGATGCTGCAGCACTTGGAAGTGGGGCATGTCCATTGTGGTGCAGAAATTTAGGATGGCGTAGAACACTCCCTCCAACCACTTGATATTGAGGATTATTCCCCCTACACATCAATGAGAAGGGAAATATCAGTCAGCACCACCAAAAGGGTTTTCCTGGAACAAACAACAAACCCCAGAAAATGAACAGCCACCTTTTTTCCAAGACAGGCTGTTCATATGAACCTCAAGATAAGCAAACACTCCTCTTTCTGGGCAAAGAGCCATGATTGTGCCCTTTATAACAAATCACATGTTAACCCCACCACAGGAGGACAGGTGTGACTAATGAAGACACTGATAGTGGCAAAAGCATCTCTAGAAATCTCTAGAATGATCTTTCCAATAAGGAAAAGAAACAGAGGAAAAATGCCAGACTAGAGCAGGGAAATGCCATTTAGTGCCAGACAGCAGACCATTTTGTTTTAAATAGGCTCTCCCCTCTGGCTGTTTCTGGTTCAGCCTTCACAGGTCCAAACACTCAGACTTGTCTGCTTTCCTTAGTGGAGGCTGCTTTTTGCCACCAAAGTTGTTCCCATTCAAAACTAAGCAGGTGGGAATGTGTCCAGTTTATACTCCCCCTACACACATATCCAAGACACACACACACACAAACACACACACACACACACACACACACACACACATGGATTATAAAGTAGCACTAGGCTGAGAGGCACTTTCAAAAGAGTGCCAAAAACATGGCAAGCTTTTACCAGCAGGACTGTAGGGGCAGGTAGCCTGAAGAATCGCAGGATCTTGGAGGGCAGCTATGATCTCCTTATTGGCCCCCCAGATGTTGACAAAATCTTCAACACAGTGATACTGAGGCCGCAAGATATTGGTGTTGTTCAGCAGGAGTTTCAACCTGAAAGGAAATCCCCCAAGACACGGAGTGCAAAGCCAGGACTATCATAAACCACCACAGGATCCACTGTGTTGGATCAAATCCAACCCCAACATCCTACCCTGCATGGCAGGCACCACTCAGAGGCAAACATGGGTGGAGGCAGCACTGAGGCCACCACTCATTAGCTGGACTTTCAGCCGGCTCCCTAACACTGAGTGAATGTTGTCTCGTGTCAGGCCCCAGGCTGGACAATAGGGGCACAAAAATATTATTTGACACATGCTGTGAATCATTTTTCACGTTGGTGACTGGTGGTTCCCTTCCCATTAATGCACAAGGAGAACACAGTGGGCCTCAAGTAGTGGGAAGCAGTGGGCCATTGCAGTTCTAAACATTTGCACATCAAAGAAAATGTTCCACCCACAAGCGCTGTTTGTGGAGAAGTGGGGAAGACACAATTAGAAAGGCTGGCTGTGTAATGCGGACAAAGCTGCTTCCACCTTCTTACTGGGAATGACCAACTCCATGAGGCAGGGGGCTGGGGGAGAGGGGGAGAAGCCAGATGTGAGGGGATGGGGTTCTGCCCCCCAGTTCCGTGCTCTCCTAACAGGATACCTGGCTATTGGGACAGCTGCTGCAAAGCTGTACACAATGCAACCTTTTTGCAGGTGCCTTTGAATTTCTAGGCAGATATTAGGCAGCTGAGATGGCAGGCAGCAGAGGAATATCACATTGGCCCAGCTCGCCAGACAATGGTTACGGTAAAAGCACTGGATTCCCAGTTTCTGGAACTCATCTAGGAGGGAGAAAGGGAGAAAGAAAGATCACAGTACAAATGAGTTTGACCTAAACATCAACGATGGGGAGAGGATGACAATTACTTCATGTCAAGTCCTATCGACACATAAATCAAAGAAATCCCCTCCTCACATCTTCTAGAAGACACAGGCAATGTCCTAACTGCAATATCAAAGCAGCTAGCACCACACAGATGTGGTTGAGATTGCTTTTAGACCAAATGCTAAAATTTTTCAGGTTGGTTGGTTTGTTTTCTAGAAGTCTTCTTGCTCTAATTTACTGAAGGCTTACCATGTGCCGATAGTGTACAAAGTACTCTGCATACATCATCTAAGGGAATCCTCACAGGGACCTTCTGAGGCAGAGACTGGTATTATTCCTATGTTACAAGTGAGGAAATTCATGCAGCTTACTCAGGGTTACACAGCTAAGTGGCTTGAGCTCTCAGGTGGGAAAAGATAAGAGAGTGGGAGAGTATTGGGCAGAGGCCAGGAGGAGTCTGGAAAGATATACTTGTGATTTCAGTAAAGTATACGCAACTTTCTGTTAATAAGACAGTTTTGAATGTTGAGAGAAATGTGGTAGCTCATGTATTTTCATTATAGCAGTCACTGATAGTTAATCATTTGTACTTTTTCTATATGGATTTCAAAGTAAAAATGTAAACTCACATAAGGTAGTGTGTTTTAAGAGCTATTGGAAAACAATATTACAGACATTGGAGAGGTGAGTTTTTAACTACCAAGAGTACATGATACATGTGATGCTGATGTTATCTGGGCACTTGTAAACCTGGAAGATGGACAAGACAAAGAGGAAATTTTAAAAATATGCACGGGGGCGCCTGGGTGGTCCTTGAGATTCTCTCTCTCTCTCTCTCTCTCTCTCCCTCCCCCCTTCCTCCCTCTGCCTTTCCCCTGCTCATGCTCTCTCTCTCTAAAACAAAAAAGAAAACATGCACAGCCATTCTTCTTTCATGTTTTGTTCTCAAAAGTGTACAGAATCAGCTGCTAAGCATGTTGAATTCCTGCTTCCTTACACAACATGCAGTGATATTCTAAAACTGCAATTTCAGGGGTGCCTGGGTGGCTCAGTCAGTTGACCATCTGACTCTTGATTTTGGCTCAGGACATGATCTCATGGTTCATGGGGTTGAGCCCCGTGTCAGGCTCTCTTCTGGCAGTGTGGAGCCTGCTTGGGTCTCTCTCTCTCTCTCTCTCTCCCTCTCCCTCTGCACCTCCCCTGCTCATGCTTTCTCTCTCAAAAATAAATAAACTTTTAAAAACTGTGATTTTATTATTAATATAGTGCTTTCCAAAGAATGTATGTACTTTATTGAAATATATATACTAGTCCTATTGATGAGATTTTAGAGATTTGTCTTGGGTGCTAAGATTTTTTTTAAGTTTCTTTAATACAGAAAGAATGCTTGCAAATTAATAAGAAAAATATAGGCACTCCAGCAGAAAAGCTGAACAAAAAGAACTCAAAAACGATGAAATAGCAATAAACCTATAAAAAATATTCAGTTCTTCTAGTGATCAATGGAGAATATGCTAAACAAGAAATTTTTTTTTTTAATTTTATAGTTTGTTTTTGAGACAGAGAGACAGAGCATGAGCGGGGAAGGGGCAGACAAAGAGAGGGAGACACAGGATCCAAAAAGGCTTCAGGCTCTGAACTGTCAGCACAGAACCCGACACAGGGCTTGAACCCATGAACTGCAAAATCGTGACCTGAGCTGAAGTTGGATGCTTAACTGACTGAGCCACCCAGGCACCTCCAAACAAGAAAAAATTTAAATGCATATTAAAATGATGATTATAAAAAAAAAAAGGATTCCCAGAACTGACAAGAGTATAGTGAAATGGATGTTCTTACACAATTCTGGTGAAAGTGTACATCCCTTTTTGGAAGTCGATTTGAAAAACTGTATTAGAATTGTCTTTAAAAAAATCGAAAAACATACCATAGGATCCAGCCATTCCACTCCCTGGTGTTTACCTATGAAAAGTTGAAGCACGTATCCACACTAATATCTGTACACAAATGTTCAGAGTAGCCTTCTGTATAAGAGCCAGAACCAGGAAACAACCTGGATGTCCACCACCAGTAGCTGAACAGATAAACTATGGAATGCTCATGCCGTGAAGTACTACTCAGAAATAAAAAGAATATAAATACGTGAAACACGTGAGTAATCTCAAAATAATTAGGCAGCGTGAAAGAAGTCAGAATGTAAAAGTACAAACTGTATGATTCCATTTATATTAAAATCTAGAAAATGCAAACTAATTGATGGTGACAGAATTCAGATGAGTGGCTTCATGGGGAGTTGCAACGAGATAGAGAAATTACAAGGAAAGTTTTGAGAGTGATGGGTAAGTTCATTACTTTGTGTTGATGATTTCACAGGTGTACACATGTGTCAAAACATCAAATTGTATACTATGAAAATGTGCAATTTATTATAAACAAATTATATCTTAATAAAGATGTACTTATTCTCTGACCTAGTAATTTTATGTTTTAAATTATATGCAAGGAAATCCAACCAAATAAGACAGTTACATAAACTAGCATACAGCCATATTTTGGGATACTAGATAACTTAAAATCATTATTTTGAAGAATGTTAAGTAATAGGAGAATATGCTTATGATACATTAAGTGAAAAATACAGAATATAGGGGCGCATCAGTGGCTCAGTTGGTTAAGCGTCCGACTTCGGCTCAGGTCATGATCTCACAGCTTGTGAGTTCAAGCCCCGCAATGGCCTCTGTGCTGACAGCTCAGAGCCTGGAGCCTGCTTCAGATTCTGTGTCTCCCTCTCTTTCTGCCCCTGCCCTGCTCACACTCTGTGTGTCTCTCTCTCAACAATAAATAAACAATAAAAATTAAAAAAAAAAGAAAAATGCAGAATACAAACAACTTTGTACAGTACCAATTACGGATATAATCTGATATAATCAGAGAAATATAGGAAGGAAATGGTAACCCTGGTAAGGGGATTATAGATAGTTATTACTTATTTCCTTATAAAGTAATATTTTAAATTTTCTATAATATACGTAAAATTATTTAATGCTTTTATTATTGAAGTATAACTTATATACAGGGCACACACAGATCTGAAGTATCTAGTCTGATCATTTTTGACAAAGGCATACACCCATGTAACTCATTCATACCTTTCTCAAGATATAGAACATTTTCATCTTCCCAGAAAGTTCCTTTGGGCCTCTCCTCAGTCAGCCTCCCAGAAGCAACCACTCTTCTGATTTCTATCATCATAGACTAGTAAGTAAAATCATTATAAAACATTTTTTTAATTTAGTAATTGTTATTTTTAAAAAAACAAGGCCAAATGTTTGGAACTGGTTAATACCCACTGGACTCTAACTGGTCCAATGAGATGTGAACTCTCTTTGAAAAACTTCTCTGTATCAAAGACTCAGAAAGCTATTTTATCACCAAGGGCACAGGGAGGAGGATATAAAATATTTACAGGGAAAAGAAAGTTTTCCTTTTTTTTTTCTTCAGTAAAAAGCAAAAGATTTATTTGTATGAAGAGAAACAGGAGCATGAGAAGAAAGTTGTTTTAAGGAACAGGTTAAAAACCATCTTTCTAAAAAGCTTCTGCACTGCAAAGGAAACAATCAACAAAACTAAAAGGCAACCGATGGAATGGGGAAAGATATTTGCAAATGACATACCGGATAAAGGGCTAGTGTCCAAAGTCTATAAAGAACTTACCAAACTCAACACCCAAAAAACAAATAATCCATTAAAGAATGGGAAGAAGACATGAATAGACACTTCTCCAAAGAAGACATCCAGATGGCCAACAGACACATGAAGAGATGCTCAATGTCACTCATCATTAGGGAAATACAAGTGAAAGCCATACTGAGATACTACCTCACACCAGTCAGAGTAGCTAGATTGAACAAGTCAGGAAACAGCAGATGCTGGTAAGGATGTGGAGAAACAGGAACCCTTTTGCACTGTTGGTGGGAATGCAAACTAGTGCAGCTGCTCTGGAAAACAGTGTGGAGGTTCCTCAAAATATTAAAACTAGAGCTACCCTATGACCCAGCAATAGTAATACTAAGAATTTACCCAAGGGATACAGGAGTGCTGATGCATAGGGGCACGTGTACCCCAATGTTCATAACAGCACTTTCAACAATAGCCAAATTATGGAAAGAGCCTAAGTGTCCATCACCTGCTGAATGGATAAAGAAGATGTGGTTTATATATTCAATGGAATACTACTTGGCAATGAGAAAGAATGAAATCATGACATTTGCAGCAGTGTGGATAGAACTGGAAGGTATTATGCTGAGTGAAATAATAGAGGACAGATATCATATGTTTTCATTCATATGTGGGTCTTGAGAAACTGAACAGAAGACCATGGGGGAAGGGAAGGAGAAAAAAAATAGATACAAACATAGGGAGGGAGGTAAACCACATGAGGCTATTAAATACAGAGAACAAACTGAGGGTTGATGGGGGGTGGGAGGGAGGGGGAATGAGTGACAGGCATTGAGAAGGGCACTTGTTGGGAAGAGCACTGGGTGTTGTATGTAAGCCAATTTGACAATAAATTATATTCATTAAAAATAATAATAAAATAGATAAATAGAGAGATAGTACTACTCTGACCCACTTAGAACACACACACACACACACACACACACACATCTTTCTTTTTTTTTTTT
>NW_027551569.1:4534286-4534706 GCF_008692635.1 Crocuta crocuta | reverse complement strand
GCTCCAGGCTCTGAGCTGGCAGTCAGCACAGAGCCCGACGCGGGGCTCGAACCCACGAACCGCGAGATCATGACCTAAGCGAAAGTCGAACGCTTAACCGACTAAGCCACCCAGGTGCCCCTACACACACATCTTTCTACTGGCCCCTGGCTGGGTCAGTTGGCAGAACTTCAGACTCTTGATCTCAGGATTATGGGTTCAAGCCCCACGTTGGGTATAGAAATTACTTAAAAACAAAAACTATTTTTTTTCTAATAGTTTATTGTCAAATTAGTTTCCACATAACACTCAGTGCTCATCCCCACAAGTGCCCTCCTCCATGCCCATCCCCCCTCCCCCCCACATCCATCAGTCCTCAGTTTTTGTCAGCATTCAAGAGTCTCTCATGGTTTGCCTCTCTCCCTTTCCCCCACCATTTCC
>NW_027551569.1:4490545-4534234 GCF_008692635.1 Crocuta crocuta | reverse complement strand
ACACACACACACACACACACACACACACACACAGAGTCTTTCTAGCTTTTCTCAGGGCTAGCAAGCAGACAACTCTGTATGCTGCATGCAGGGATTCCTTCTTCAAAGAGCCTCTTCAAAATGGCCTCATCAACACCTAAAGAGCTACCACACACTGCTCCTCACCCAGGGCCTCTGGCCTCCGAGTGGAGATCCGCAGGTTCTCAGCAGGGATGGGGACAAGCTGAAGCAGTGCACGGGCCAGCTGCTTCCCAAGGTGGCCACCTCCAATGATGCCCACCTTTAACTCATCATTATCGTCGGGAGTGTCATCAAGCAATCCAGTCAAGACACACCTGGAAGTGTGCTTCTTACGTAATGATTCTCTGGAGAATGAAACACAGACACATAAATAAATACACACACACCCAGTAGCTCTTAACCTCTGGTGTTCTCTGCTTTAACTTCCTCACATGGCAGCCTGGTGGCACCTTTAGTACTCCAGAGATAAGGCATTCCAATCACGTGCCACTTGTCCAGTATCGCTAGGGAATGAAATGTTCCTCCTGAGTGAATTTTCCAGAAAGTAAAGCATACCCCTTCAAGGGACCAAAACTTGTTTAAAACATTTTTAAGTGAACATGTTTCTTTTTGTTGTTGTTACGTGCATTGTGCATTTCCCTGCCTTCTTAAACACAAGGTCTGAATATTGAACTACTTGACTCAGGACTATCATTGTGAATAGCCACTTGTTTATACATCATCCTGGAACACTGTGGGCCAGTGCCTTCACTGTTTCCTGTGCAGACAGCTGTCTTTTTTTATTGACATCATGATAAGCATACCTTTTCCCTCCCTATGCCTACTCTTTCTAGTTTGCTATTTCGCTTTTGCATAGATCTGGGCATTCAGATAACTTAGTTTTTTTCAAACATGTGATTTATAAAAGTAATTGGTGTATAAGGGAAAATAGATCTAAGAACCTGAGGATCAAGGATATAAGTGTCTCCTTCTAGACACTCACTCACTGGTTCTGGATGTGTTTCCTTGGCCCAAGGCAAACAAAATCTGAACTTTGAATATATAAGGCAATGTTTTCTGTCGTTATACAAGCTTAAATTTGTTCTATATTTCTGTAAAAATTCTTAAGCTCTGGAGTTTCCATATAAACATCACAAGCCACGTTCTATTTAAGGTTTCCCTCTGGGTTAAAAGGAAGGCATTTCCTCTGTGCCTGATCCTCCCAAATATAAAATGCCTCCCGGAGGTTTCATATTTTGATTTCTCACCACTCATCTGGAATGCAACCAGAAAGTTTATGTTTTCTTATGAGTCAGCCATTCAGCAAACTCATTAAGCAGCCTGCCTCTTTGAGTATCTGCTGTATCTGTAACACGTTCAATTTCAAAGAAAAGTAGTCTGGTGGCAGGGGAGCTACCTATGTTCCAGGAGTAGCCTAGAGTTATAGAATCCAGGAGTCTGGTCTTCAGTACCTTGCTTTCACATGCTTCCTGTTTAAGCGTCTGGAGCCACATTGTACAAAGACATGAGAGGTCAGGACTAGACTGAGTGTATTCCTGGAATACTGTGTTCATGTAAGTCACCTGGCCAAAAGGAGTCCCAAAGTTTCAGGTGGTTTTCCTGTTAAGGAGAATTCCACTATTAGCTTAGCCCCCAAATTTTTGACCAATAGCCAGAGAACAGCTAGTTATTGGTACCTGTAGAAGCCAAGTTGGTGGTCTCAGTGAGTGCATGAATGGGTAATGAATGAACTGATCATTTAATCAATCCAACCACTGAAAGGAAATCATCAGCCCTGCTTCGTTATGTAACCACAGCCAAGGGATTCTGGTATGCCTTTCCTGGTGCTTTCAGACCCAGAGTGATTGACTGTGGGTTGGAAAATATAGGAAAACACTCCCTCTATCAAAGCTATCCTCCAATATAAACAGTTTAAGTCATTTGGATTCTCTGCAGTGGGATTCTTCTCCATCTGCCTGAACTTGGAGACCTAACTTACCTCAAATTATAGAGTAGCTTGCAGAAGAAGGTTGCATGGGCACAGGCCTTGATCATCAGCCCTCGAGAACGGCCGTGCAAATACAGCCAGCTGCGGTCTTCCTCTCGAATCCCATACTCAAACCGCAGGGACTCAAGGCCCTCTAGCAAGTCCATTTCCAAGCCACCATCTCCTGCAGTGATAGATACCAATCAGTTTGGCTCCTTCTCTTAGAAGACAGGGGAGTCTATGCAGGAGGGTGTGTGCCCCAGTCACAACCTCTTGTGATGGCAGGCTTCAGCACCTCTCTCCTCCCAGATTCTGTACTTGCAGTGTGAGTCCTGGAGGATTCCTAAGCTCAGACTGCCCATGGATCAGGAATACCTGGATTCGTGAAAAACCTGAACAAAAATCCAAAGTGATGTCCATCCACATAGGCTATAGGCACATTTTTCAGCAGATGCATTTACTTTGGCAGTGGGTTTCACAGATGCATGTGGTCCAGGGCCTTCTCCCTAGTTCTAGTCCCTCTAAGATTTTAGAAATAAGACTGATCATGTATACCCCACTTCAAAGTAATTTTTCCCTTTCACTCAACACTGTTCCTCACAGGATAGGAAAGGGCCCAAATTTAACATGATCTCCACTCTAGGTCAAGGACATCTAGATTTTAGAAAATGAAGCCAGAGATGTGTAAGCCTGTTTACATAGATCTCTCACCAACCAAATTGAGAAGGTGGCTTTCCTCCTAGGTACTTCTGGTCTTGGAGAGTAAGAATTATATTTCTAGGGAGAATTACCCAAGAAAGTGTCATTATGACTCCTTAGCTACCAGATTACTTCACTCTCTGAGCCTTAAAGGGGCCAGCCCCACCCAGAGTTTTCCAGACTTGCCTCATGAGGACAAGAATTCTTTTTGCTATTTCTAGGAACACTATACCAGGGCAGTATGGGAGCCTCCTTTTCCTAGCAGAAGGTTCTGGACTTCTAGATTTTTCCCAGACTGGAATATCAATCATACAGATCCAGCACTACTCAACGAGTTATTTTTTAAACCCCTTCTTTTTGTACTCAAAAGAATACAAAGAAGAATACTGAAGAATAAGACAAGTAAATTCTGGAGATCTAATGTATACCATAGTGACTATAGTTAATTATACTAGGTTATATACTTGAAATTTGCTAAGGGTAGATCTTAAATGTGCTCACCACACACACACACACACACACAAAAGGTTAACTATATGAGATGACAGATATGTTAATTAACTGGACTGTGGTAATCATTTCACAATATATATCAATCATCATGATGTACACCTTGAATATATACAATTTTTATTTGCCAATCATACCTCAGAAGAGCTGGGGAAAGAATCAGTGATATTCAGAACTCTATTTTATAGCAGTGGCAAAACTGAGACCAGCAAGCAAAACTATTCAAATCTCTAATCCACTTTTTAAAAAGTAATCTCTATACCCAACTCATGATCAAGAGTCTTAACACTTTGTGGACTGAGCCAGCCAGGCATCCCTCTAATCCACTTTTTAAATTAAAAGAAATTGAGGTGAAATTCACATAACAGCCATTTGAAAGTGAACAATTCAGTACATTTGCAGTTTTGTCCTCTGAATGTAAGGAAACGCTGTAACCATTAAGCAGTTACTCCCCACTTGCTCGCCACAATCCTCAGTCCCTGGCACCACAAATCTGCTTTTTGTGTCTGTGGATTTACCTTTTTTGGATATTTCATGTGACCTTTGGATACAGTATGTGACCTTTCATGGTTGGCTTCTCTAATCCTTTGCATAGGCTCCTATGTCACTCTCAATTTCAGCTCTTCAAGTGAAATGTATGGAATTTCTCGTCAAGTCCGAGAAATAATACTTCCTTTGATCAAAACAGTGAGTAGGTCGGGGTGCCTGGGTGGCTCAGTCGGGTAAGTGTCCGACTTCGGCTCAGGTCATGATCTCACAGTTCGTGGGTTCAAGCCCCACATCGGGCTCTGTGCTGACAGCTAGCTCAGAGCCTGGAGCCTGTCTTCAGATTCTGTCTCCCTCTCTCTCTAACCCTCCCCTGCTCGCGCTGTTTCTGACTCTCAAAAATAAATTAAAAAACATTAAAAATTTAAAAAAAAGTGAGTAGGTCATCCTAATGTTGCAAGCGATGTATATTGTTCCGAAGGAAAGAGAAGCTCAAAACCTCCCCACTCAGCACTAGTTAACCTGTACAGGTGTGGGTTCTAGGCCCATCCTTCACTAATACATCCTCAAAAATATGGACCCAGTCATTGTGGCTTTGTAACATGTCAAGTTGGCAAGGCTGAACTACATTTCCCAGAATTCCTTTCCCTGAATGTTTCCAGTTAGGGTGTGCCACAGACTTTTGTGAGGATCTGGAGGGGTGAAGCAGCAGCCAGTTTGTGTTGCTGCTTACAAGGTCTGGGCTGGTACTTTGCTGGGTACCGTGTGGGTGTGGGGCAGCAGCTGGACCCATGATCACTACTTTCCCCTCGATCCTCCTATAGCCTCACACTCCTGGGCCAGGTTTGTGTTCAGTTCCATGACAAAGGCTACCAGCCAGCTTTGCCTGCAGGACACCCACATCCTCAATGTTGGAGGCAGTGAGAGCTGACACGGGTTCCTGTCCAGCTTCATGGGCCTCCATCTTGTCCTTGCCTTTGCTCACATTTTACCCATCTTCCCTTCCCCACTGCCTGCTGTATGGACACCCAGCTCTACCACCAGACATGAAGACAACCTTCCAGAGCCTGTTAAACCATTGGCCATACTTGAGTAAAGTCTGTAATATAGACAAGACTATATACTCCTGGACATTCTGCTTCTCTAAACGAATGCTGAGATATTAGTTCATAGTTAACACGGTTTATTATCAGCAAATAACTTTAGCACAATGTAGCAAACCCTGTTTCTTCAACAGGAAGAGGGATGATTAGGGAAGGAGCTATGAGGTTACCTGGAGTTGCAAAGGGGACTGCAAAGTGGAGGAGCAAGAGATGAGTCTAATCCCTGTAAAGCAGGGTTTCTCAGCATTTGCATTACTGACATTCTGGGCAGGATCATTCTTTGTTGGCGGGGGCTGTCCTATATGGTAGGATATTTGGCAGCATCCCTTGCTTCTACCCACTAGATTCAAGTAGCATCCAACAGTTGTGGCAACAAAGCGTCTCCAGATTTGGACAGTCTCCTGGGGCCCAAATTCTTCCATGCTACTGCATGCCCTAAAGCGTGCTGTGTGCTTCTATACATCTCCTCTTCTTCCTACCATTTCACCTACTCCACACAGTCACAGGCGCAGAGACTTCCACAAGTTCTGAGAGAAACATGCCCCCCAATGACAGGTTAAGATAGTGAGTCCAGAGAGAAAGGGATTCACCCAACATCACACAGCTTGTCAGCAGCAGAGCTGGGACAAGAGGCCAGGTCTTTTGTCTCCAGGCTCAGTACTCTGTTAACCACACGGCTGTACTTTGCTATAAGCACCATTACTCCATGACCTGACGTGTGTTGACAGACCACTGAATGCAGTCACTGAGGCAGGTTTGTAATGGTCCCAAGAGACAGGGCAATTATTTCATTGTTCTGCACAAAACAATTGGGAGGGAAAAGAAAAGGCATCAAGGAAGAAGCAGCTTTATTAGGGGTTGAGGCATGTCAAGGAGACCCAGTTCAGTCACAGAGAAGAGAGGCTGATATTGGTACAGGGCAAGGAGGCTAGCATTCCAGAATACACTCTTGAAAACCAAGCATGAAACTAAAACCTCCATCTTAACCGTCTGAAATGTTGCTGAGGTTAGCCCTGGTAAACCCTCTGGAAGCTCCTAGTGAAATAATGAGATTTGTGCATAAAGGAAGATCTCTCCAGCACTGCTGAATCTGAGCTCCATATAAGGTTATGGGTCTTGGGTGGGAGAAATAGAGGAAAAGATAATGGGAATGTCCTTATCTCCCACACAAGGCCATCGTGGTGTGCAGGTGAAAGAGGAACAACAAGTCTCGGACAGAGGCTAGACTGGGGTGGCAGGACGACACTGGCTGAAGAAACACAAGGTCTGGGCACTGTCTGTCTGGAGGACTCTGCAGTCTGGTGTGCAGGCACCTCCAACAGCTCCTGGCTACACAGGCATCCTTTCCTGGGGTCCCTTGGGAGAGAGCCATTTTGGTTCTATTCTGACTTCATTCAGAGCAGAACTGCCAATGTCCAGCACCAAGTCCAGGGTCATAATTAGCTGAGAGGAATGGAGTGGCCATCCTATGATCCCTGACCTCTTAGTCTAGGCTAGAGCAGTCATTTTTCCCAGACCAAGAGAGATCTTGCCCAATATGGGCCCAATCTAGAAATTATTCCCACCTTCACTTGAGCACCAGGTGGAGAGAATCTTTCTCATGAGTCAAAGCTTTAGATCTTGGCCCTTATAGATGATGATTCTTGGACAGAAGATCAGTCTGAAGCTGTCTGTGCCCAGGTGCTGGTTTCTGTCCTAAGAGTAGCAGGCGTTGCCTGTTGATGATGATGGGTCCAAAGCGATGCGATACTGTTATTCTCCCAACAAAGAGCACTCTCTACTTTAATAGGCAGGAAAGGAAGAAATGAGGCAGGTTTCAGAGTAGCTAATGCCACTTAGTTCTTCCATCGAATTTGCTGTGGAGAGAACAAACAATGATCAGTTTCCACTGACCCCTACAGAGAGGTAGGGGAATACAATAAAACAAGGCTAACAGCCTCGTAAAGTAAGAATAAGAAAAATGGAGGGGGAAGTTGAAAAATGTTTCTAATATGTGGGGGAGTTTGTTATTCAGAGATGAATTAAACAGCTCTTCTGTATCTTACAAGCCTGATTTAGGGCATTTATTCTGGCTCTGTCTTCCTCAGGACCGAGATTCACTAGCTTAAATGACCCCAGGGTAGGTTCCAAAATATCTAACAGGGAGCTAAGCTCTATGTTAACAAAAAGTTCAGTGATTTCATGCTATGAGAGATGAGTGTTGCCCCAATAGCTAAAAGCTGTTTCAGACACTTATTTCCAACCAGTAGGTCATACCTGGCCCCAGAAAACTATTGTGTGGATATTCTGTGTCTGTAGCAGTTGGTCCTGCAGTCCCTGGATGAGTACCTCCTACCTGCTGTGTTTAACGATTATCAGGGTACTACATGAAGTCTCAGCCCAAGGTCCCCAGATTAACCCTGGATCACCCCACATCTCAGAAGTAATTTCTGCCTTTCAAAGTAGCGCTTCAGACCCTCAGGCTCAGAGGCCCTTATACCCATGATGCTCAGCTAACAGTGACCCCATCTTGGCCTTGGGAATATATACTCGATGCTACTTTGGGGACCATCTCCTGGGACTGCTTGGAGGGGTAAACTGTAGCTGCTCACCGAGCTATTCAGAATGGCATCAATCTTCTCCTCTTCTGCAGATCCTTTATCCACTTTACTCCTGTATGCTAGCAACTGCTGACGGTCCTTCAGGTCCCGGCAGGTCTGTACCAACAAACAGTAATAAAACCTCCAAACAACCTTCTCCACGAGGGCCTTTTCTTCCTGCCACTCCCAACACTGGGCCAAGGTTGAAAGAGAGGCTGAGAGGCTACAGTGGGAGGACAGGGGGCCAGGCACCTACAGAATTTCTTACTGGAGAGCTCATGTGGCTGGATTCAGTTCTATGAATTCTTTGAATGCAACAAATTTATAAAAAAAGAGAGGTCAGTCAAAGGCTGGGAAAATAATATAGGAGAACAGGTCTCCAAACTAACTCTTGCCAGATCATTCTGTTTATTAAAGTCAAACTTAAAAGAGGTACCACAGGATCTAGGACAGAGAAGATCACAATTCCCCACTCTCCACTGAGGGTCTAACTCAGGGCTTCTCCTTTCTGAGAGACTCACATCAATGACGACATCATGGCACTTGAATTTGGTGGCTAAGTTCAACTTTGTGTCCACATCTTCCACCAGATTAACATACTCTTGTAATATCTATGGGAAGAGGTACTTCTGATTAATGATGTCCAGACCCATAAAACAAAGAGCTCCAAAAGATACACACAAAAAAATCCTGAAGAAGGCAAAAGAGTTCCATATCTGATGTCTACAGTTCCCACCATCAACCCTAGGACTAGTTCTGCAATGGGGAGTGAGGTGGACTCTATGCAGTATCTCCATGCTGGCCCAGGAGAGGCAGGAAGAGCACACTCCGCCTTACGCTATAGCCAGACATCCACGCCAGCAACGCATGTGCTCTAGATCTGATCTGGTGCTGTGCTCAGTGCTCCCTGATGTCCTTTTTCACTGAGCTCTCTTTTTGTATCACTTGAATAATATGTCAGTGCTCCACGTGAGCTAAGCACAGTAGATGCTCCTCAGAGAGGGGCAGTCTGGGATTCCTTCTAAAGGGCAGAGTAGAACTTCCCTCCCTGGCCGTTTCTATATCAAGATCCACTGCAGCTACTATACTGTCTTTAAGATAAGACTAGAGCAGGTCAAGTCTCCCATCATTGACCAGGAAGAGGCTAAAAGTTAGGTCTCCTAGAGGATCCTGTACCCAACTCTCTTTAGGAGTCATTACCTGGACAGGGGCACTGTTCTTGTGCAAAATTTCTACAACCCGATGGAAGCCAATGGGCGCTCTCTTCTTGGTGTAGCCTAGCCAGTTCTGAAAAGGAAAGATGGGGCAGCAGTAGCCAGGCAAGAAAGACTCAACACACTTTGTGACCATTCATTTTATGTTCAGACTAGAGTAACAGTGGTGAGTGTGGATGGGTGGGAGGTGGGAGATAGAGAAGTGAAGAGAAACGAGTTTTTCAGAAAAGTCAAGGAATTAAAGAGGATGGAAAAAGAGTAAGAGATAGGAAATAAGTTCTTGGATCTTCAGGCAGAAAAAAGTCTATGAAATATGGCTAAATCAAATAAGCAATTTATTTAACAATACTTGTAGTATGAACTTATCTGGGTAGAAAAAATCCTATATTCCGCATGTTTATATTCATATAAAGATGTTTGTAAATTTGTGAGGAGCAGTCTGAGAAACTACCCATCAAACTTTTAAGTGTTGTGTTGAGGACAGGACTGAGATAGGAGAAGGTAGACATTGGATGAGGAACTTCATGTTATTAGACTGTCAATGCTCTCATACAGTATTTCATTTTGACATGGACATGTATTGTTTTGGTAGTTAATTATATAAGTTTCATATATATATATACACATATATATGAGTTATATTAGCTAATGTACTAATCATATGGTAGTTAATGCAGCTAAATAACTAACAACAACCACCAAAAAAAGTGGAGTGGGGGGGGGCCCGGCTGGCTCAGTTGGTAGAGCATGCAGCTCTTGATCTTGGGGTCGTCAGTTTGAGCCCCACCCTGGGGTTGGAGACTACTTAATAAAATCTTAAAAAACAAAAATAAAAACAAACAGAACCACCTACTAACAAAGGAAAGAAACAGAAAAATTTCAAACCCATAGTAGAAAAAAACATATTTAAAATATAAACAAATAGACACATGACAACCAAAGTAATGTAAGATCCTTGATTGGATCCTGACAGCAAACACAAAAACAAAAAGCTTTAAAGAGTTAATATGAATACAGACTGTATATATGATAATATTAACGTTAAGGGCCACCTGGGTGGCTCAGTTGGTTAAGCATCCAACTCTTGATTTCAGCTCAGGTCATGATCTCACAGTTCGTGAGATCAAGGCCTCGCCTCCGTCAGAGCCTGCCTGGAATTCTCTCTCCCTATCTCTCTGCCCCTCCCCCTCTTTCTGCCACTCCATTTGCATTTTCCTTCCTTCTGTCTCAAAATAAATACACTTAAAAAAAATTAACATTAAATACCCTGAAATTGAGGGGCGCCTGGGTGGCTTAGTCGGTTGAGTGTCCGACTTTCGCTTAGGTCATGATCTCACGGTTCGTGGGTTCGAGCCCCGCGTCGGGCTCTGTGCTGACCGCCAGCTCAGAGCTCGGAGCCTATTTCAGAGTCTGTATCTCCCTCTCTCTCTGACCCTCCCCTGCTCATGCTGTCTCTCTCTCTCTCCTAGAAATAAATAAAAATATTAAAAAAAAAAAAATACCCTGAAATTGATAATATTGTGGTTATAAATGAAGTAAATGCTTAAATATTCAAGGCAAGTATCATGATGTCTGCAATTCATTTTTAAATGGTTCAGCAAAAGAAAAAAGAAAAGGCAGATATGGCAAAAATGTTAATAAACTACTAAAATAAGTAAAGACTATTAGTGTTTATCATACTACTCTTTCAACTTTTCTTTCAGTTTGACATTTTGGAAAATAAAAAGTTGGAGGAAAAATGTAAACCAGTAACTAGAACTTGAGCTTCCATGAGGCATGAGGTCACAAGACAGCAACTCTGAGGCCTCAGCAGCACCAGACGATTCCAGGGCACCCACCTTTGTGGTAAAGAGGGCATCTACATCATGCCAGGCCCGCAGCTTGGCGCGAGCAGCCAGGGCCGTCAGCACATACTGCTTGTCTGGGATCTAAAAAGCAGAGGCCAGGGGAATTAAGAGGGAGTAGAAATGCATCAGGGAGAATTCTAGAAAAGACAGGCAAAAATATGCCTTGGGGTTGATTCTGAAGCCTCTTAAAATGCACAAATCTCTCAAGTCATCAAGAACCTCCTCACCCCCATGCCCCAGCACCACCATTAAGCCATTCAGTTGCAATCTTCCTTCACTTCCCACAAACTCAGTCCTTTCCACCTTTAACCATGAATATAAAGGGACTTCCTGGACAAGGATACAAAGCAACATCCACCCCACAGAGTTACCCTTGAGACTACTTTACCCAACACTGACCAATTTATATCTACCTTAAATGTCTTCTTCAGGTTGACCGGACTGCTGAACGTCCCCTAGGATGAAAATGGAGAAGGAATTTTAGTGTTACTTACTTTCCCAAATACCACCCACTCTAACATTTTCTTTTCACATTTCACTCTGTAGATATTTATACACAGAAAATAATTTAAGAGAAGAACTCCATCAGGTCTAATTGGATATCACAACTTGGCTAAATGAGACTGGATTAATACATATGGTGTATTTCCCAATTTTATGTTAATCTTGTGACCATTATGCTCATTCCCACCTACGATCATTAAACTCGAATCTCTTCAAAAATAAAATTTCTTCAAGTACTCACAAATATTTAACACCCTGCTGCTCTTCTTTATACCATACCATTTTAAATTATGAACCTTTAAACAGGGACTGCTGTAGGACCCGCACTGGTGAGACAGAACGCGCTAGGCTAGCATGCCAGCTCACCGGAAGCCACACAAGCCCTTACAAACCTCTTTCCTTCTGGGCTCGCCCCCTTCTGATGGCCAGGAAAGCTTCCAAGGGGACTTCCAAGAACTATACACACCCATCGTTAAAGAGCACATGGAAATAACTGGCTTCAAAGTATATTCCTCTTGCTGCCCACTGCAAGTGTGTGGGGTCTTTCTTCCACACTTTGCCTGTACCTCAGCCTCCGTGTAATGGTAGAAGCAGGAGTAGAAAAGCGTAGTCACTAACGGCATGTTGAGGATAGAAGCTTTGCGGGGGTGCTTCCGGAAGATCTCAGTCTGTCCTGCTGATTCTAGGTGTCGATCATTTGCCTGTGGTGGAGCGAACCAAGTAAAAAAAAAAAAACAGTTTCCACAGAGTAGAGGCAGGAAAGAAACATTAAATACTACAGCAGTTGTGCTTCCCATCCTAGGAAAGAGGCAAAGAAGAGAAAAAGAAACTGCCCAGAATTGCCCAAGGGAGTTTAAAAACCATAAAATGATGACAGATCCATGTTGAATGGGGGAAGACTGGAGAAAGAAGGATGAAATGGGAATTCTGGGAGGAAGAGAAAATACTTCCAGGTTAACAGCAAGTGAGAAGGAAAAGGACTCCTGAGAACAATGGAGGGGAAAGGGCGATCACGTAAAGAGGAAATGAAAGGCTCTCACAGAATGTAGCAGGAAATGACACATATGGCAGAGCACAGAAGTCTCCTAGATGCTGAGGGACACTGAGCCCTGGCATTGAAGCAGAAAACATAAAGACAAGGGGTCTAACCTCAATAATGATCTGACGTTCCAGGAGGGTGTAATGGTCTTGAATATGTGTAGAATCTTCTGCTGAAAATGGCAAACTGGTAGAGAGCCAGATTAGTACCTTTCTCTACTAAAATAAGAAACAAACCTAACTAAACCAAAACACCACTGTAAGCACAAGAGGCTCACAGTGCTTCACAAAGCTGATCTCAATGCACCTTTAGAGCATCCCTGAAAGGCAAAGAGAGAAACAGGAAACAGAATAGACCTTTGACTAGGATTCTGTATTTAAGGTTTTGCCAAATCAGGAGGGATCCTGAGGAGCACCTGGCTGGCTCAGTTGGTAGAGCGTGTGACTCTTAATCTCAGGGTTGTGAGTTCAAGCTCCATGCTGGATGTAGAGATTACTTAAAAAACTAAAATCTTTAAAAAAAGAAAAAAGGGGTGGGGGCGCCTGGGTGGCTCAGTTGGTTAAGCGACTGACTTCGGCTCAGGTCATGATCTCACAGTCCGTGGATTTGAGTCCCGCGTCAGGCTCTGTGCTGACGGCTCAGAACCTGGAGCCTGCTTCAGATTCTTTGTCTCCCTCTCTCTCTGCCTCTCCCCTGCTCACTCTCTGTCTCTCAAAATAAAAAATAAAGACATAAAAATAAATAAATTTTAAAAAAAGAAAAAGGAAGGACCCTCAAAGTCCACAAAATATATGTAGTCATCAGTGGCTTTGCTGAGGAGTTAGAAACCTCACTGTGGGAGCTGGTGACGATGAGATACTGAGTGAGTGAGCCTAGCCAACTGCTCATCACCCACAACCCAGTGAAGCCCTGTGGTTTCTTATGCAGAGAGGTATGTACAATTAAATTACAAGGTAGGGTAGTATGTTTATTGATTGATAAAGATCTCAAAGATCTACACAAACATAAAGGGTTCCCATCTTCAACACTGCATTTTTACACATGAAAATGTTGAGGGACAGTGTCTTGCCTAAAAGTCATACATGGTAAGTCAAGAAATAAGGCCAGGAATAGAAGCCAGATTTTAAGCTTCCAATTCACAGATCTCCCCTTTAGAAAGTGCTGCCTTACTTCCATACTCCACTCACTCCTGGAAGAATTCTGAAACTCAGTTACACTATCCCAGAGAAGCCTGAGCCACAGGCAATTTTTGCAAGAGATAAAGGGAGACAGCAATAGGTTTCAGTTACTTCACTATTCCAACTTTTCTCCTTGTTCACCAGAGGCCACTATGACACAGCCCAGTATGTGATAATGCTCACATTAAGGATTGCACAAAGACATTTCTAAATGTGAAACCGGGCACTCTCATCCCATGAGGGACTAATACAACCATGAATTCTGAACGTGGGTTAAGGCCTACTGGGAAGACTCTATACCTGTCTTGAAAGACAGATGGAAGCAAGTTTCAGCTCAAGATAACAAAGCATTTTAAAGCAATGAAGGTTATCCAACAGTAACATAAGCCGCTTCCAAGAGCAGTGAGTGCTCACCACTAGAAGAATGTGTGGGACTGGCTTTACAGGGACTTATATCCTGGATGAACACCTACACTGGATCAGTGGTTCTTGTGCTTTGGGGTCTCAAGGACCAGCAACACTGACTTTTTATTTTAATATATAACATCATAAAAAAAATTCCAAATCATTTTACCACCAAAAAAAGGAGGGAGAGGAGGGGGAACAATTCCATAATAAAAGGCAGTCTTCAAAAAAAAATAAACTGTAGAAAACTCTTTATATTGCCTTTATTTTTCTCAATTTACTACTCATCAGTGAAAACTCTACTAGGGAATTCATACCTGAAGTCACTTCACTGAATGGGACCATCTTTAACGATGTTTATTTATATGACCTACTGTTGGGTTTTCCCTTGAACTACCTATCCACCCCTTAGTCTCTTCACTTCTCTATATAAGAATATTTATACTTAAAAACATTTCTCCCCCATACTTACCCAATGCACGTCTTAAGAAATTCTTTCCGTTTCTCGGGGTCCTGAATGTTCAAGTGCTCTCGATAATGAGACAGCTACAATTAAAAAAAAAAAAAAAAAAAGGCAGGCTTTGAGCTACTTTGTCTCCTTAGAAGGCTTAGTTAGTTATACCATTCTTAAAAACTAAATTCTTCATTATCAGATATTCCTCTGGGTGTGGATGGATATGGGGGTATGGAGAGAATAGTGATTCAAAATTGCTCTTCGAGGGTGCCAGGCTAGCTCGGTAAGCAGTACATGCAACTCTTAATCTCAGGGTTAGAGAGATTGCTTTAAAAAAAAAATCTTCAAAATCACTCTCTGGTTTATTTATAACTGCAATATCTAATATATAACCACTACCCACGTCTGGTTTACATTTACATTTAAATTAATTAAGTTAAATTAAGCAATTCAGATCCTTAGTTACAGTAGTCATTTTTGGAAGTGCACAAAAGCTACAAGTGAGTAGTGGCTACCATATCCAAGAGCACAGATACAGAATACTGCCATTATTGTAGGAAGCCCTACTGGACAGTGCTGGCCTATAATGAAGCACTGAGTAGTTAGTTGAGCACCTAGTTTTACTCCAAAGTTTAGCCTCACTATGTAACTAAAACCAGCTTTTGCTTCAACCTTAACCTTTTGAAAGGCCAAAGAGTTAAATGCTTACTTCAACATTAGTTTTGGCATCCTTGACCTTGTACACAATCAATGGAAGCATTATCCTGTAAATATCTAGTAATTAAACATCAGTAACACGAACAAGACATGTCATCTCATTCACTGTTGACACCTGAAGGCTCACATTCAAATACCATAGGTTCTACACAGAACTCTGAAAGACAATCTCCTCATGTGCTTTCTGTTTTGGAATTCTAAAAAAGGAACTAAAGATTAAATCCCTATTTGGGGCACCTGGGTGGCTCAGTCGGTTAAGTGTCTGACTTCAGCTCAGGTCATAATCTCACAATTCCTGAGTTCGAGCCTGGCATCAGGCTCTGGGGCTCTCTGCTGTCAGTACAGAGCCCACTTCGGATCCTCTGTCTCTTTCTCTGTCTCTCCCCTATTGCACGTGAGTACTCTCTCTCTAAAATAAACATTAAAAAATAAAAATAATTTAAAAAATCCCTACTTATTATTATAAGAGCTAATTGATGCAATAATTTATGATGGTTGTAAATGTTGTGATTTTATGTACAATTATTAAAAACTTTCCAAGAATTAAAAAATAAACAGATTAGGGGCACCTGTCTGGCTCAGTCAGTGGAGCATGCAACTCTTGATCTCAGGGTGTGAGTTTGAGCCCCACATTGGGTATAGAGATTACTTAAAAATATAATCTTTAAAAAAAAATTGACAGTTAATATGAATATTAAGAAAATAAACTGGCTTTAGGAAGGACAGCATATCCTTTTAGAAACAAGTATATAAAAATGTAAATGATAACATAAAATAGAATAATAGAGATTATGTCATGATCTAATCTTCATAAAATGTTTGGTATATAATCATTCCTAGTATTAAAGAAAGCAATCTTTGAGAGCTATAGTTAATTTTTATTGTTCAACTCCATTTGGCCTTAAGTCTTTCAGGAAAGACTTTCCACTCTGTGAGGAGAAACTGAAAGCAGACTATCATTAGCTTTGTCAATTCTCAAGTTTGTAAGGTTGGAAAGCTCCAAATTTATATACAACAGCATGCGTGTAAATCTGAATCTTCAATTCATATATAATAGAGAATAGGAAGAAAGTAAGAAAATTTTAGAGAAAAATGCATTACCCAAAGCACATTTATTTTCACTAATCAAACTTCAAATCAATGAATGCTGTATGAAGAAAATTCCTTACAGCTTCAAATCTATGAAGATTAGGGCCCTTTAGGTGGCTCAGTCGGTTTTTAAGCGTCCTACCTCAGCTGACATCCTGATTTCAAGGCTCATGAATTCAAGCCCCATGTTGGGCTCTGTGCTGACAGCTCAGAGCCTGGAGCTGCTTCAGATTCTGTGTCTCCCTCTCTCTACCCCTCCCCTGCTCATGCTGTCTCTCTCTCTGTCAAAAACAAATGAATATTTAAAAAAAATTTTTTTTAACCCACAACAACTCCACGGAAATTAAAAATGTAAACAAAGAGCTTTTCAAAATGATTGCTACACACTGCCAATCATTTTCAGATTAAGACTTTTTGAGATTGTTCCATGCCTTGAATATTAAGTACAAGTTCCTTTTGCAAAATATTACTGAAACATCTTCCTGAATTATATTCTGCTGCACAAAGAAGGTCAGCAAGATCATTAAGCATGCCAGCTGAATGTAAGCACAGATACCACCACAGGTGTGTGGTGCAGAGACAGAGGGACAATCCTGCCATGGACGTGCTGGGGAATTCTTACCCCTGCACTGTAACAGCAAACTTTTCAAAGTGCATCTCTACAATTTTAATAATATAATGAAACTTTTGGTACAATTTCAGATTTATTCTGGTGTTCCAGGAGTTTATTTTGTAATGGTGAAAATCTGCCAAAAATCAGCTTGAACACTCGGCCATTCAGCTCTTAGGCAAAATGTGTATTGGGTGCATCCCGGCTTGACCTATCTTCCTTCTTGACCTATATCTGCTTTCTTATCCCTCTTAACTCTCAACATATTCTAGTATTAGAAGCCAAAACCCAAAAGCTCCTACAAATCAGGAACTGAAAACAACCAGAAACTAAAAAACAAATTACAAATTGACCAGGCCAGTTTTTATTCATTTATTCAGAAGAGTATTTATTCAGAAGCCCAATCAAAAGAGCATATAAAAAGCAACAGTACATCATTTGGATTTAGTTTTCAGGCTTCTCAGTGCCTTTCTCTTCCGGATGCAATCAATACCAAAGGAAGGAAATTGTTAACTAGTCTGGGATCTTGGAGGCTGGGTTTTGGCTTAGATTTCTGTTAAACAGGTCCCCAACTGAAACAAAGGCCACACTTACCGCAAGCTCTTCTGTTCTATCTAGGAACCTGGGAAGAAGCAGAAGGGAGCAGGGCATTTTTATCTATTGATGTGTGGCAGTATAACCTCACAAAATAGGATGGCTGCTCTAGGAACAACACAATTCAAACTCATTTGCCTCCATAAGTGAAATAAGCCCTCCTCTTCTTAAAATTTCTACCAGCAACCTTTTGAAAACACATGGTGGATCAGGTATGATTGTTCCCCTGATCACTCTAGCTGAGCAAAAAGCAAGGACAAGAAGGCATTTGCAGGACAGTAATAACTTTGTAAGGTTAACAGGTCTGCTAGAAAGGCTCACAGTCTCCACAAAACCTTAGCCCATAGTAATCTTAAAGGTTTTTTGGGAAAGATTAAAGCCCTCTTCTCTGTCAGCACAATCTTGGAAACAGATTTTTTATATTGTTCTCTGTTGTTTTCATGTACAGTGTAGAGTGAGTTTTGCCTATCGCAAAGGTGGTAAGACCTTGGAGAACACAGACTTTGTCTTCTGATTCTTTCTGATTCTGAATGGACCACTGTAGCTAACATCACTACTTTGGCCTAGAGGAGATGCTTAATAAAGCCCTGTTGAGTGGGAAAGAAGGAAGGAAAGGAAGGAGGGAGAGAACAGCCTGCCACAACGAACATGTCTTCTGCAAACTCCTGGCTAACCATCTGTAATTTTTCCCCACCACAGTCTTTGGGACAGCTCATCACTGCACTGTGTTGCAGTCACTAGGTAACTGGAGTTACCATGGGCCAGATTATCAGCCTAAATAAAGGTTCTAACACCTTCCCTGACATTGAAGAAAGGACATAATATACATAATTTTAATCTAAGGGCAGGAAAGTCTCTACTGATTAGAATGAGATAGGGAAGGAAGGAAAGCATGGTAGAAGACATTCTCATGCCCCTGGCCACCAGCACATATACCTAGCTCTTGCCTCTCTACCTGTTAGAATCCTACCTAGTGTCAATTCCTAACCACTACCCTGTGGCTTTCCTTGGGTATCCTGACTAAATCTTGTATTTCCTTCTTCTGCTCTTCCACTATACTTCTCACTGGCATCACTGGGGACCAAACAATAAAAGATACCTTTATTCTGAGTCTTTTATAAAAAAATGCCTGAAAATATTAATAATACAGACTAGGTACTAAGCTAAGTGCTTTTCCTACACTAACTCTTTTAATCTTCACAATGACCTGCTGAGGTAGATATCATCATTTCCACTGTACAGGTTTGGAACTGATGCTTGGGGGAAGTTGGGCAACTTGCTCAAGGTCACTCTATGAATTAAGTGGTGTTGCCAGTATTCAATGCAGGTATGTTTGACTCCGGCGCCTCGTTCTTAACCACCTGCTACACTGTCACTTAATCACAGACTGAGGTGAATTATTAGTTATCCCATCACGTTTCAGTATCTTATCTAATAACAAAAAAAGGACAGTGTCTTTTCTCTTTGTAGCCTCCAGAGTGCTTTGAATAAAGTACTCAGTAAACTTTATAGACTAAATGATCAGTTCTTACCTGAAGAGGTCTAAAAGCAGCTTTTGATCCCCTATTTCTTTAAGGAAGTGAATGAGATGTCTCAAAGCAACCTGTCGCACCTCCAGCTCCCGGAAGAGGATCTCTGGCAGGCAGGAAATAGTTAGGTGGGGAAGATTAAAGCCTATTACTCAGCTGTGAAATTGGGTCTCCTGCCTCATACATTCCAAACACGTCCTCAGAGCCAATCACAAGCAAGGAACAGCTTTTAATGGTACCCATTCCTGTGGCTCAATCCCCCATCAATGCACTCCATGGTCCAGGGCAACTCTCAGCCATTCAGTCAGCCTTCAGTTCTCACCAACTCAACCAGCAGGCACCTAGCGTGAACTCTGAAGTCCTCAAATCAACACAGCCATCCATCTGTCTAGTAAAGAGGGACGCTTTAAAGTGAATGTAGTTATCACCCTACAGGATGAAAAACGACCCTCAGAGATGAGCTGGATACTCTGAAGTCTTAGGCCATCCCAGCTGTCTCAGAAACAGACTTCATGATGGTGAATTCTGGTAGGAGAGCCACAATGACATTCTCCCTTCAAATGTAGCAGATATCTTGTCGACTGAAGGTTTCTCTCAACCCATGCTCACCTTTGCTCAGTGTCCTCTTCAGAAAGATTAGAACCTAGAGGAAAAGAGAACAAAGAATAAATTACTCTGTGTAACTTTTCAAATACAAAGCCCTGCCCTGAACTCCTGATGTCTAGGAATGAGGTCAGTGACTCATTAGGCATCTTGGCAGATCCAGACAACAGATTTCTCTATGTGACAGGACAGGTGATGGACATTTGGAACTGAGCTGTGTCTCAGAGAAGTCCACCTGCCCATTCCCACCCAGGCATAAGACATCCACTCTGAGAGACTGCTTTCACACCTCTTCTCTCTCAAATTACTTTTTAGAAGCCAACCTGCTGCTTCCCGATTATAATCAAGAGTTCCACATACAATGCATGTCCCTGCCAGCTGAGCCTCAAAGCATGTATTACTGAGAATCCTACATTTTAAGAGGAATTGAGAGGACAGCTGGGTGGCTCAGTCAGTTATGTATCCAACTCTTGGTTTTGGTTCACAGTTTGTGAGTTCAAGTCGCGCAATAAGCTCTGCGCTCACAGTGCAGAGCCTGCTCCGGATTTTGTCTCACCCCCCCCCCCCCCTTCTATGCTCTCCTTCCCCTCTCTTAAAATAGACAAACAAACAAAAGCCATTTACTGCAAAAAATAAAGAAATAAACAAACAAATAAGAGAAATCTAGGATCTTTACAGACACTTAACCTAAAATGTTAAAAGTCCTATTCTGATTAGACTTTGAGAAAACAACAATCAAACAGACAACAAACAAAAGCCAGCAACTTACTGCAGTAATGACATTTCCATCGTGCATGCTTACTGCTTCCTCCAGGAGTTGTAGCTTGTCCTGTAAGGAGCGGAATCTTTCTAGTGAGCAGACCTGGCAAAATAAGAACAGAATTAACATGCAAGGAAGTCCTGATGTCCTGATGAAGTCTTGCCAAAGTCAATGGGTAAAGAGATCACCTATTCTCTTTTTAAGAAAGTATTAGTTTACATAAATAAAGTCTACCCTATTCAACTGTAGAATTCAGGGAGTTTGACAAATTCATAGAAAATTCCATGTAATTACTACCATAATCAAGATAGAGAACAACTCCATCACCCCAAAAAGCTCCTTTGTCAGCTCTGATGTCCACACCTGCCCCCCACCTCCATCCCTAGCCCCTCACAACCACTCATCTGTTTTCAGTCACTAAAGTTTTCCCTTTTCTAGGATTTCAGACACAGAATCACACAATATGTACTCTTTTACATCTGGCTTCCTTTATGCAATTTCACTTTTTTTTTTTTAAGTAGGCTCCATACCCAACATGGGGCTTGAATTCATGACCCTGAGATCTAGAGACACATGCTTGCTCTACTGACTGAGCCAGCCAGGTGCCCCTCAAGATCACACTGCTGAGATGAATCTATACGTTGTGGTGAGTACTACTAATTTATTCCTATTCACTGGTAAATTGTTTTCCATCATATGGACATATCACCATTTATCCATTTATCTCCTGAAGGATATTTGGGTTATTTCCACTTTGGGGGCTATTTTCAATGAACCTGTTAAAAATTTGTGTACAAGTCTTTATTTTATTTTTTTTATTTTTTTATTTTTTATTTATTTCTAGGAGAGAGAGAGAGACAGCGTGAGCAGGGGAGGGTCAGAGAGAGAGGGAGTCACAGACTGAAACAGGCTCCAGGCTCTAAGCTGGCAGTCAGCACAGAGCCCGACACGGGGCTCGAACCCACGAACCACGAGATCATGACCTAAGCGAAAGTCGGACGCTTAACCGACTAAGCCACCCAGGCGCCCCGTACAAGTCTTTGAACATAAGTTTTTGTTTACCTCAGATTGTAAACGTCTAGCAATGAAATTACGTTTATGTTGAAATTCTTAAGTGCCAGACTATTTTCCAGAGTAGTTTTAACATTTCCCCTTCTTGCTGTCAGTGTAGCAGAGTTCTGGCTCCTCCACAGCCTCGCAATGCTTGGTATGATCAATACTTTTAAATTTAGGCATTCTAGTGGCTATACAGTGGTAACTCACAGATTTAATTCACATTTTCTTGATAACTGTTAATGTGGAAGAACTTTTCCAGTGCTCTTTGGCTTTTCTCGTATCTTTTTTTGACATAGCTGGTTAAATCTTGCACCAAGTCTTTCACGGAGTTGTTTATCTTCTTACTGAAGACAATCATTGTTCTTTATATATTCTCGATAAAAATCCTTTATAATGTATGTATTTTGAAAACATTTTCTCCCAGCCATGGTGCTCTTTTCCCCCAAGAGTTCTCTCTCCAGTGGCCTTACCTTGCCCTTCCGAAGGCGTCGCACCGTGTCACTGGGGCTCCAGTCATTGCTGTAATCCTGGAATATTAGCAACACACGAATCTCAGGAAGTTAAGGGATCAGCATTATCAGTGCGCCAGCTCCTCACTTAAAACTCGTATCTTTATTCCCTAATGGGAAATATTTTGTGGGAGGGAATGGATAAAAAAAAAANAAAGAAAAAAAAAAAAAAAAAAAAAAAAATGAAGAATGGGGTGGTCTTTTTGTGAGTTTCTGAAGAAATCAGAACAGGGAAATATAGATGAATGGATCAACAAGAAGATGTGGTTTATCTATACCATGGAATACTACATGGCAATGAGAAACAATGAAATCTGGCCATGTGTAGCAACATGGATGGACCTTGAGGGTGTTATGCTGAGCGAAATAAGTCAGGCAGAGAAGGACAAATATCATATGTTTGCACGTATAGGAGGATTAGGAGGAACTTGACGGAGGAACAAGGGGGAGAAGAAGGGCGGAAATGGTGGGGGAAAGGGAGAGAAGCAAACCATGAGAGACTTTTGAATGCNAAAAAAAAAAAAAAAAAACAAAAAACAGGGAAATATAGGCAAGAAGAGCTGGATCAAAAACAGAAAGAACCAACCAACAAAACCATCACCCTATGCCTACCGGTTCAGGATTCCACCCCCTAGATAGAATTAGTCACATTTTGGGATTCTAATTAATGGCTATGTAGACAGAAGGAAAGAAGGAGACATGTTTCTCTTCTGATCTTATGATATACTTTCTTCCTTATGAATCAATTTACTTTATGTGCTTCTTGGGAACACTAGCTCCACCAAGCTTCTAGACCACAGCAATCGAAAGTTTCAAAATACAGCCTTCAAAGGGCAGTATAATGGATACGGGAAGTGTGCTAGGACAGAGTGAGGAAACAGACTGTGAGTCCCACTTCCACCACTTAATAGCTGTGAAACCCAAGGCAAGCCCTGATATTTAGAAATCCAGTTTTCTTCTCTACAAAAAAGTTAAAAGTAATAGCTGCTCAATACATTCAGGTCAAGCAAGGTAATGTATGTCAAACACTCTGCACCGCGTAAAGTGTCACACCAGTGTTAAGATAGAACTTACCCTGTACTCCCCCTTAGGTCTGCCCAGCTCTGGAGCATAGCTTTTGGCGGGTGTGTCCGACAGAGCTGGAAAAAATAGGCAGCTGATTCAGAAGGACACCATCTTCATGTCATTCCCCTCCTCTACTGCTTCCTTCTCATATGCATTTTTTTGACTTATGAGGTCCCAAGGCATCTTTATGGCCCAAAGTAGATCTCAGCTCCTCCCCAGAGACAGCATCCCTAGAAGTCACCCCTTGCCCCTAAAGCCAGATCTTGACCTCCTTACTCAAAATCAGAAAGTGTCTCTAATAATGGTGGTAGACTCAGAAAAAATTTCATCTAGTTACCACCTGTTCCCATGACCCCGCAGACTGTACCCCATCTCAGAAACATCTCGCCTAAAACTCCAGAGCAGAGGGTCAATGCTTACCATCAGAAAGGGACTGGAAACTTCCAGGTCTAGTTCTCCCTGGAAGTAAAGAACATATAAGGAGAGAAGTCAATAGTTCCAACCAGAGTCATTTCACTTGGCTAAGGATGCAGTATGTATAGAACGTTTTTTATACAATGTGGGAACTCAAGGCTTAAAACAAACCTCCATTCAACTTCAGAAATTTGAGGTGCCATGGAAAACAAAGTCAGGGAGAAAATTTTTTTTTAATTGTGGTAAAATATATATGAGATAAACATTCTCTACCATTCTTAAATGCAGTTTGGTAGCACTAAGTACATTCACACGGGACAACCATCACCACTCTCCATCTCTAGGACTTTCTCATCATCCCAAACTAAGACTCTGTACCCATGAGACAACAACTCCCCATTCCTCCTCACCTCCAGCCCCTGGTCACCACTATTTTACAGTCTTGATGAATCAAACTATAAAAGGTATTTTATAGAAATGGAATCATACAGTATTTGTCCTTGTATGTCAGGCTTACTTTTTTTTAAGGAACTGCCACACTGTCTTCCACAGTGGTTAGACCATTTTATATCCCCACCAGGAGTGGACAAGGGTTCCCAACAGCAATGCACAGGGGCAGGCAGGGATCCTGACCTACGTAAATTTCTTCAGTAGCTGCCACAGAGCTAATGTCAGTTTTGTACATGATGTTCCTGAAACCCAGCCCAATGCCTCTGAATGTCTCTCTTCTCCCACTTCTAATCCCTAACTGCCAGTTCCAAAGATAATTCTTTATCCTTCAGTCATCTTTTTCTTCAAGAGTAAACGAAAATTATAAACTGAGTGCTTTTTTTTTTCTTTTGGAAAAGAGAGGAGGGCCCCCTAGCCCTTGAACGATCACTCTTTACCTCTAAAAAAGCTGCTCAGGGAGTAGGTAGAAGTAGGTTTGGGTAGTTGTGCATAGGAAGAGAAACTGTTTCGACTCTTGAGCTGTTCACGACCCTCCTGGTTTGACCCACTGTTACCAGCAGTCTCTTTGATGGACCATGAGATACCTGTGAGACAGTAAGAACTAAATCAGTGATTCTCATCCAAAATAATCCTTGACATACAGCATGCTGATAAGTACTAAAAGTTTTTCACCAGAGGCCCCGGTCTGTTATTGACATGGACTTAAAAAATTGAAGTAGGGGGAAAGGATAAAAATCAAATCGACTCATCAACAGAAAAAGGAGAAAGAAAATTAACAAATGGATCACAGGAAAGGAAATTCAAATGGCTATAAACGATGCTCAAACTTACTCTTAATAGGAGAATTACACAAAGTAAAAGTGCACTGAGATACCACTGGCCCCTGTAAGATTGGCAAAGACCCAGAGTGCGATAATACCCTGTGTTGGCAAGGCTGTGGGGAAACAGGGAGACTCAAACATCGCTGATGGGGGCACACTGGTGCATCCCCTGTGGAGAACAATTTGGCAATATCTAACCCATGCGGATGCAAATACCCTCTGCCAGTGATTTCACTAGAGAATTGATCTTCCACATACTCATACATGGGCAGAAAACAAGGTTATTGATAGCAGTATAAACAATAAAAGATTGGACACAATCTAAAATTCATCAAAAGTGGACAGGTTAAACAAATTATGGTAAATCCATACAATGTAATACGATGCTGCTGTTTTAAGAGAGACGAGAAACTTCTTTATGTACTGATATGGAACGATCTCCAAGCTATATTGTCAAGTGAAAAGAGCAGGGTATAAAGCATGCTACCGTTGGTGTAAAAGAGGGAATAAGAATATACATATTCCTATATGCATTTCCAAATGTAAAAAGAATCTTTAGTTGAACACACAGGAAGCAAACCACAGCAGTGTTTTGGGATAGCAGGGACTGAGAATAGTAGATGCATGATGTGTGGGAGGGAAACTTTTCACTGTGTGCCTAAAATACTTTAAAGTGTGATATTTCCTATATTAAAAAAAATTTAATATTTTCAAAAATCAGATGGACCCTGCAAGAGTGTTAAGTGGTATTATAAAACAGCTAGACGGTGAGACTTGGTGTCTAAGGAAGTCAGTCCTGCCGGCCAGTTAGGAGCAAGTAAGCCAGCACCCCCAAATACGGCTGCATATTAGAAGCACTTAAGGTACCTATTACAAATTAAGACACCCACCCCCGAGACCTACTAAATCAAAGTCTCTGGAGTGAAGCCTAGGAATGTAACTTTAACAAGCACTCCGAAATAGCCAGCGAAGCATTATCCCTAAGATAGCAGACCTAGACAGCCATATGGGAACTACTGCTATTTTGTCAAGTATCCTCCGAGGTTAAATTTCCAAATGTATGCTCATCTGAAAATAGTCTACCCTCATTCCCCTTCCTGACAAGCACTGAGGGGACAACAAATGGAGGCTTCATTAGTGACAAGAACCCTGAATCTCAATCCCCTCCTATAGCCTCTTCTACTTACTTCCCACCGGCTCCCCACTCCAGCTGACTCTCTCCAGGTCATCGTCATCATCGTCATCCACGAAGTCTCGAAGACTATTCACTGCTCTCTTGGATTCCTTTAACTGCAGAGGGACATAAGGCAGGGCACTCAGGCAAGCAGTATCTCCTACCTAGCTCCTTGACAACCAAGGCAGCTGAGCAACTGGAACTTACAGATGGACAACACTTTCACCCTTTGCAATCTAGCCTGCCAGATATCTGCCAGGAAAACAAATTGTTCTTTAGCCAACACTGTGGTCCAGTGGCAAGAGTTAGAAGGAATCAAAGCTGCTTTTAAGTTCTAATCATGGGGCACCTGGCTGGCTCAGTCAGTTCCGACTCTTGATTTCAGCTCAGGTCATGATCTCACAGTTCATGGGATCCAGCCCCATGTCAGGCGGTGCACTTACAGTGCAGAGTCTGCTTGGGATTCTCTCTCTCCTTCTCTCTTTCTGCCCTGCCCTAGAGCACATGCACGGACTCTCTCAACCTCTCTCTCTCAAAATAAATAAATAAACTTAAAACCCAAAACTCTTGGGACACCTGGGTGGCTCAGTTGGTTGAGCATCTGACTTGAGTCAGGTCATGATCTCACAGTCTGTGGGTTCGAGCCCTGCATTGGGCTCCCTGCTGAGTCAGTGTGGAGCCCGCTTCAGATCCTATATGCCCCTCTCTGTCTGCCCCCCACAAATAAACATTAAAAAAAAACTCTTTAAAAAAAAAAAGTTCTAATCATATTTCCTGGCATTGACTTACTGTGTAAACCTGAGTGAGTTTATCCTTCTCTCCAAAAATAAATGTTTCCCCATTTGTAAAATAGATGCAATAAAGACAACTTTCAATCCAGTTCATTGTTCAAAAATAACAACTATACCACATGATGTAAGACTTGGGGTTCTGAAGGAAAAAAGAAACTGAAAGGAATAAATCACCTTAAGAATAAAAGAAAGAGGGCAGAAAGTTGAGTTTTACAATCTTTCTGGCTCTTTTCTATGAAGATATTTCTAAAGGTCTGACCCAAAACATTTCTGGGACTAATGAAGACATGGTCAAAACCCAGGTTACCAAGGATACAAGGAGAAAGAATTTGAGTGGCACTGCGGAGGTGGTATGATCTGCAGCAATTGCTCATGAAAACCCACCTGTGAGAGTTCATCATCTTCATCATCAAAGGTGAAAGCCTTGAACTTGGAGCTATTCCAGTACTCCTCCTCATCACCTTTTGTCCGATTCATCTGTTGTGAGAGTAAGACAGATACATGTCTCTTCCTGAATTGCTTCCCACAGAGCTCCAAAAGCTTTAGTTTCCTTCACTACAAACTCTCCCTCCCAGCCCACACCCCAGTAATTGGGGGATGTTTAAAAGAATTAGATAAAGTAAATACTGAATCTGCCACATAAAATCAGATCTTTGGGTCTCCAGCTGATCAAATCATACTTTTGATCCTCTAATNGACTTATTTTGCTAAGCATAACAACCTCAAGGTCCATCCATGTTGCTACACATGGCCAGATTTCATTGGTTCTCATTGCCATGTAGTTTTCCATGGTATAGATAAACCACATCTTCTTGATCCATTCGTCCATTGATGGACACTTAGGCTCTTTCCATGTTTTAGCAATTGTTGAGAGTTCTGCTATGAACACTGGGGTACATGTGCTCCTATGCATCAGCATTTCTGCCTAGAATACGTATGTTGTTCAAGGTACTCTTCCAGGTGCTGTGAGGGATATTTAAAAATGCAAGATATGGGCACCGGGGTGGCTGAGTCGGTTAAGCGTCCAACTTTGGCTCAGGTCATGATCTCATGCTTCGTGAGTTTGAGCCCAGCATCGGGCTCTGTGCTGACAGCTCAGAGCCTGGAGCCTGCTTCAGATTCTGTGTCTCCCTCTCTCTCTGCCCCCTCCTGTTCGCACTCTGTCTCTGTCTCTCAAAAATAAACATTAAAAAAAAAAGTGGAAGACACAGTCCCCTTCTGAAGGACCATACAACAGAGCTGGGGTATTCAGCATAGATGTGTATAAAGGTAACAGTACAAGACAGGCAAGTGTTATAAGAATGTATCCCAAATTGCATCCCAAATTTTGCTGAATACACAAGATCAAAATATCAATAAAACCGGGGTGCCTGCGTGGCTCAGTCAGTTAAGTGCCCAACTTCGGCTCAGGTCATGATCTCAAGGTTTGTGAGTTCGAGCCCCACATGGGGCTCTGCACTGACAGTGTGGAGCCTGCTTGGATCCTGTCTCCCTCTCTCTCTGCTCCTCCCCTGCTCACTCTCCCCTCTCTCTCAAAAATATACATTTAAAAGATTAAAGAAAAGGTATCTACAAAACAGATAAAAATTGCATTCCTGTATTCAACATATATCTAATACTGAGTGCCATCTTTGAGGCACTATTCTGGGCTCTGGGAATACTACAGTGAATAAAACTGGCCCTTGCTCTCGTATATGCTTGCCAAATGTCAGAAGAAAGAAAGCAAAGATTAAACGAAGCAGAATTATCCTGCCTGTATCTTCAAATTATGATTAACTTATCGACAAGTATTGGCCAAAATTTGGGAACTGAGGGCATGGCTAAGAAAATATATAAAGAAGCAGTCAAAATACCACAAGTCCCTCTTATCACTATTCTAAAATTAGATT
Source organism: Crocuta crocuta (assembly GCF_008692635.1). Taxonomy (NCBI): domain Eukaryota; kingdom Metazoa; phylum Chordata; class Mammalia; order Carnivora; family Hyaenidae; genus Crocuta; species Crocuta crocuta. The sequence goes on along the minus strand of NW_027551569.1, from coordinate 4,506,158 downwards.
TCACTTTGAAAAAAATTATCAATGTAAACTGGACAGAGTGAAAACTGGTTTAAACTAAGAAACAGTGGAGTGCCTGGGTGGCTCAGTTGGTTAAGTGACTCTTGACTTCAGCTCAGGTCATGATCTCACAGTTTCTGGGATTGAGCCCCATGTAGGGCTTAGCGCTAATAGCAAATAGCCAGATTAGGATTCTATCTCTCCTGTCTCTACCCTTCTGCCTGCTCATGCATGCTCTCTCAAAATAAATATTTTTTTAAAATACCAGGAAACACTAAGACAGAGTAACCAAAACTCCAAAAGCAACAAAAAGAACTCTAAAGGCTACACAGGATTAAATTCTAAAGAATTAATTTGCTTTTCTTTTTATTTCAATGGTATCTTTCACAACAGAAGCTTGACCTACACTCATCACGGCAGCCTTGTTGAAGCTTCTGATGGCCCTTAACATACTCTACAGATATTCCTTGATTTACAATGGGGTTAACATCCTGATAAACCAAACCTAAGTTGAAAATATCCTAAGTTGAAAACGCTGAACATCGTGGCTTAGCCTAGCCTACCTTCAACATGCTTAGAACACTTATATTAGCCTACAGTTGGGCAAGATTATCTAACGCAAGGCCTATTTTATAATATAGTGTTAAATATCTCGTGTAATTTATCAACTACTGTACTGAAAGTGAAAAACCAGAATGGCTGTGTGGATGCAAAACAGTTTAATGTACCAGTTGTCCAGTCTTGTGATCATGTGGCTGGCGGGGCGCTGTAGCTCCCTTCCCACTGCCCAGCATCACAAGAGTATAGGGTGTATATTGCCAGCCCAGGAAAAGATCCATATTCAAAATTCATACTATGGCTTCTACTGGATGTGTATCACTTTCACATCATCAAAAAGCTGAAAAATCCTAAGTCAAACCACTGTAAGCCAGGAAATCATCTGTACTCTCACTTCCTGACTATTGTGTTTTCAGGGGGTATAGGGATTGCAAAGGTGCAGTGGGAATTTTCTAATGTCTGATTCCTTCCCATGGCAGACATCACTAGTCAATTGCTACTGAACCCAGATGTAACTTAAAAATTCTTTTGTACATGTAAAGCCAAATAAAAAAGCTGACAGATGTAATGAAATCATCCTTCAAGATGGTACCAGCACAGGCTCTATAGTAAGCAGCCTTGAATTCAAATCTTGGTTTCCCAATTCCGAGCAAACTGGGTAAATAGTTTTACTTCTAAGACTTGGAGAAAATGCTATCCTACCTCACAGGACTGCAGTGAAGAAGAAATAGGACTCAGGGAACACCTAGCAGAAAGTAAATACTAAAGAGCAGTTCTTCTTAGTACAGGATATTTTACTGACACCTTTCCATCTTGGTTCCTCATCTGTAAATTGGGTGTAACAGACCCCTAGCTTGTAAAATGCTTTCATACATGTGGAGTACTTAGTGTCTGACACAAAATTAATGCTCAGTATTAATTTGTATTAATAAAGCATCATGGTACTTAGAAAAAGCTAAAAAGAAAACACTTTTAAGCAATCCTAAAGATGAAAAAAATTAGACACTAGTGACCATCACCAACAATGAAGGTGCACATAGAGCATGTAAATGTCCCTGGCACACATGCCAACTTAACAGAGCACTCCCATGCTCACAACATCTCTGTAAGGTAGGCCTGGCAGATTCTACCTCTATCTCACTGATGAGGAAGATGAGGCACAAAAGAATTAGGTACCAAAACCACTTTGCTAATTGCTTCTTTAATCCAGGTTTTCTGCCTCCTCTCATGCATGGTTCTTCTGTTTTACTCTAGGGAAAACAAGGGCAGTAAAGAAATATCTCTAAATACCTACAGATAAGCACAGAATGTGTCTAACACACCCAATAATCCACCAGAGGGTTTCTGGAATCGTTTTTAACCATGCAACCGCAGGGGATACTTGACACCAATTTGTACTTCTAGCCAAATCAAAACCTAAATTTACTTGCCAAGTAAAGAGATAATGATAAAGACTTAATGGCTCTAGAAGTTGCAGCAACCACGTACAATTTTAACAGTGACTGGAAAAGGTGCTTCAACATGATTTCAAACACAGCAGAGGTTTGTCCCTATCGTCACCGGTTTACTGAGAGCCCACAAGACAGGGAAGCAAATCCGAGGTACAAGACAAAGGAAGGACAACAGGCATCAGCAAAAAAAAAAAAAAAAAAAAATCCACAACCAACTCGCTCCCTGCCTCAGGACATTTCAGAAACCAGCTACCGAGAAGTTAGCTTCAGATTCAATTATCATCTTCTGAGCCAGGCTCCCACATGTGAGGCTATGAACGGAGACCGAGAAATGTGGGTTAACCTAGGAACACTCTACAAGCGGCATGTCCAGGAAGCCACGCATCTACTGCAGTCGCCAGAGCCCGGCGGATCGCTGGCGGACTAAACGCTCTTTCAAAATCAAATGTCGAGGCTCACTCACAGCCCCAACCTCGAGGGTACTCGGGCTCGCAGCGTACTCGGTCGCTCCGACTGGAAGAGTCGGGCCTGGAGGTCTAGGGACGCCTCAGAGAATAAGGGGGAAAGGACATGTTTGCAGAGAGACTACACCAGATACGCGGCCCAAACGGATTGGGACACCCTCACCTCTTCCACACCGAGCCCACCCTTTCAGGACAGCGTCAGACTCTTCCGCCGCTGGACCACCCTTTCTAGTCAGGCTAAGCGGCAGAGAAAATGGGCGGAAGCGAACAGTCGCTGGGTGGGGCGGAAGGGGGAGCGTGAGTAAAGAAAGGGGTCGCAGGGTATGCTGGAAGTTGTAGTTTTCCCGCCTTTGCCGTTGAGCACTGTCCGGAGGTGCCATAGAGCATCTTGACTACAATTCCCAGAACTTCTAGCGCTTATACCTAAGTCGTTTCCTTTACTTTTAGCGCGACCTTCCGCGGTTATCCAGCAGGTTACTCAACAAGACTACAATTCCCATGAGGCTCAGCAGGGCCAATGCAGAAACTCGGGAAACAATGAGACGTGTTCTTTGTGGTCTTAAGGGTGATGAATGGCCGTGTGAGCGGTTGCTTTTCCGGCCCCTTTAGGGCTAGCCCGAGGGAGCTTGAAGGAACTCTACATAGAACAGGAATAAGCTAAAGTCCGAGGAGGTGGAACGGAAGTACCCTGTGGGAGTGAGGAGGAGCCGGAAGTTAAGGCGGGGAGGGTCGGGGGGGGGAGGGAAAAGCAAGCCAGGAGGTTCTGCGGCCGCTTCTAGTAGTTTCCAGGCGCTGCCAGGCGGCTGGGACCAGGCAGTACTGAGGCTGTGGCTGTGGCTGCTCGGGAGCTGGTGGCGGCGCGACAGGAAAGCTGATGGCCAAGTGGGGTGAGGGCGACCCACGCTGGATCGTGGAGGAGCGGGCGGATGCCACCAACGTCAACAACTGGCACTGGTGAGGGCCAGCGGGCCAGGCCGCGGGAACGCTACGGCCCGGCCAGGGTCGCGGGTCCCTGAAACCTCGGGCGGAACAAAGCTAGGGTCGGGGCAACCCTGCCCGGAGATGGGGGTGGGTTCTTCCTGTGGCAGGGGTCCGTAGTCCCAGGTCCCTCCACGCACTACCACCTGCCTCTGTTTCAGTGTTTAGAGGGCAAGGGGGCGACGCGGAGGGCTGCGCCCAGGGGAGGGGTTTCAGAGATACGAGAACGTAACCCCTCTAGCCGATGCATCCAGCCCGAGTAGGGACATGCTTCCCACACGTGGCCGGAGGAGTCCGTGAGACCCAAACCGCCGTGGATTGTGTCGGGAGATTGCTGTGGTAGGCTCGGGGCTAGTGGCTGGAATTCCCATTTTGCGGCTTTCAGAGTCAGTCATAGAGGACCACTGCCTCGTCCAGAGGACAAAGGTTTGGAACGTGTTCGGCAGGTGCTAGGAGCTCAGTGATGCTGAAGATGCCCCGGCCTCTCACCCGGAACTATTCATTGGGCTGTGCTGTAACTCCCAAGACTGCCCCTGGTTGCCGGGCAATCGCGGTTTTATAACTTAACCACTTTTAAAAGCCTACTCTTATTTATGAAATCTTCTAAAAGTACTATTTCTTTAACTTTTAACTCCACTGAACTTTGTTCGCGTTGGTTTCATTTTTACTTTGTTGCAGCCCTTTTTGCTGCTGGTTTCTCTGTAGATAGGCAGACTGATTTTTTTTACTCTCTGTATTTCAGCCTGCCCCCTGTTAACATGCAGAATGCTTGATCTAATTTTTGTCTGAAGCCCTGGACTTAACATTGTTTTCCTAGCCGTTTAGAGGACACAGAATGTGTAGGGAATTTATAGCACAGCCTGAATTTGACAGGTTAGAACACTACACTAATGAGGTCAAGAGTATTGGATTCTTACCTACTGGACTTGTTAGCTAAATACTGCATTTTAGAGCCCACTCTTAGGCTCCTGACCTCAGCAAGATGGTCTCAGTTTTCCTTTTGCTCAAACGGGGGCGCCATTTTCAAGTGTCAAATACTGACTTTAGCATCATCATGCTGAGAAAGGGAAGCATAATTTTTCATTTGATTTGTAACCATTCCATACAAGAGTTATCTTTATTGACAGCATGGGACTCCTTATCTTCCGAAAAGAAGATAACATGTTTGTGGATGTACTGGAGTGGGAATGATCTTTTTAAACTGTTTGTCAGGTCTCTTTTAGCCTGGATTCTTGTGCACAGAGCAAGCAGTGTGTCTTCCATTTGGCTGCTAGTCCAATGCTTTACTTCTATTTTGCAGGACAGAGAGGGATGCTTCAAACTGGTCCACAGATAAGCTGAAAACGCTGTTCCTGGCAGTGCGGGTGCAAAATGAGGAAGGCAGGTGTGAGGTGACAGAAGTGAATAAGCTTGATGGAGAGGCATCCATTAACAATCGCAAAGGCAAACTTATATTCTTTTATGAGTGGAGCATCAAACTAAACTGGACGGGTAAGTCTGTGCTGGGCCGTTAGAACGAAAGCCAACTGCATTCTGGTTGACCTGTTAGGGAGCTGGGGAGAACAGTTTGGGGGAGGTTAGGAACTCTTCAAGGGACAGTGCCGTGTGTTTCATAAAAATTAGTATTGGGTGCCAAAATTTCTCTGCCACTGTGGGACACTGAATGCATTTCCTCTCTGGGGGCCTCGCAAGCCCCCACCAGTGAGCAGCTGAACCACTGAACCTTTGGGCCACATAATATGTCAGGACATTTTCTGTGAGGTAGCGTTTCCCCAGACCAGCTAACTTGTCTCTTGGGTGACTGACTTAACAGTGGGAAAGGGAGGGGTGTTTTGGTCTTGATCTGGTCTTGATCTGTTTTAACTTCCTCCAGTGTGAATCTGTCTAGCAGTTGAGACTACTGTGCTAATGAAGTTTGAATGTGACTATAATTTGGGGCGGTTTTGTCCTCCAGCTTAATGTCCCTTCTGTGGTGGTATTGGCAAAGAATCGGAGCCCTGTATGTGTCCCACCTGGAGGGTCCTGACAGTTTTAAAAGGCACTAAAGCTAAAGAAAAACATGTATGGGGCAAAGCATACAATTGATTTGTGCCTCGGTGAGCGTTTCTCAAGTAAATGGTAATAGGGAGGGGAAGAGTAGATCTATCTGTTACGTGACTTCAAAAAACAAAAACAACTACTATAGTAATCTGAAAGGAACCCTGGGTATCATCTTGCCCAATCCTCTTTTTATAGATTGAGAAACTGAGGTCCAGAGAAGTGAAGATAAATAAACGTCCTGTTGGTTCATTTTGTAATACAGTCAGTTCTGCTGTAACGTCACCCTAAAAATCACCATAGTGCGCAAAATTACTCAACCAAAACCACAGGGCTTCTAGGGAAGAGAGGGTTTGGGGACAGGACACGACACCCAAAACCTTCACTGGTGACACGTTTTTAAAATTTAGGAACGTAAAAATTGATAGCACAGTCTACACATATTATATGGGAAGAAGTACATAAATAACACAGTAAACATGGTGCTTTGCCTTGAAAAAGACCTGATGTTCACTCGTGATAGTGGGCACCAGAAGGGTTGCAGCGTGTGGGTTGTTGTCAATTGGTGGAAGGAGGGTCAGCCGAAACCAGAAGGAACGTTGTAACACCAGTGTGGGTGGCTGGCTCGTAACACATGGGGAACTGAGGCTGCTGGCTGAGAAATGTTTGAAATGTGTGTGTTTTGTGTATTCCTGTGCAGCTCATTTCAGCTGGGTGTGGCTTTGGGGGCCAGGCGGTGGCGGGGAGTGGGGAGGGGTCACCTGGTGTTTCTTATGGAAGAAATCCCGTATTAGCAAATGTGAAATTCATGCTGTGATCAGACTGTCCCCTAATATGTGAGTCGCACTGGAACAAGTTTGTATTTTCAAAACAACAGTTCTAGCAGAACTGACCGCATCGATTGTTGACCTGAGTTCTCCCTGGCAGAATTTCTGCCAGGGTCACATCCACATAGCTCTTAGTCCCATACAGTCATAATGCAGTTGACCTCAACAAATCTAATGAGGAAAGACACTTCTTCCGGGGGAAAAGCGGGGAGGGTTGGTTGCGTCTGGCGTTATCTCAGAATAAAGAGGGTCAGTTCAGTAGTTGAAATGAAGTGGGGGCAGAGGAGTAGCGAGGATTCCCGAGCAACCTGTTCCTGCAGAGGGGGACACTAATGATGTGGCATTGCTTTTGACAGGTACCTCTAAGTCTGGAGTACAGTACAAGGGACATGTGGAGATCCCCAATTTATCTGATGAAAACAGTGTGGATGAAGTAGAGGTTTGTGCTTCCTAATTCCTTAGCTGAGGTTTCCACATTCTCTATTCTCAGATGAGAGAAATGACTTAACCATTCAAGACTAAAGCCCAGGCTTGGCCCAAGCATTCAGAACTTCAGTCTGCAGAGGATTTCCTAGGTCTGGGGTGCCATTGAGAGCTTCCAGCACAGCTTGTGCTTGTTTAATTGCTTTACTTTAGCTAGTAACTTGGGTTCTAATGTTAGCCACCTTGGCTTTGGCAAAGAGAACTCGAGAAGGAACACTCATGGGGATTGGAAGAATACCCCAACCCTCACACATTTCCTTTGGAAATGTCAGCAGCTCTCTGATTGCTCAGCACCCACATTCCACGTCGTGGGTGCCCCTCAAGTTATTTACCACCTACTTCTGATCTTTCACTCAGATTAGTGTGAGCCTTGCCAAAGATGAGCCTGACACAAATCTCGTGGCCTTAATGAAGGAAGAAGGGGTGAAACTCCTAAGAGAAGCAATGGGAATTTACATCAGCACTCTCAAAACAGGTATCCCTTGAGTAGTTAATGTGTACCTTAAGGAGGTAGTTCCTCCCACCCCCAACCATCAGACTCTGCTTAAGGGTCCTAACAGCGCTTTCTTTGCAAAATGGGTAAAGATTTGGGGGGAGGGGGCTTATTTCATCTCATCTGTAAACTCTGAATGAGGGAAAGATCTAGATGGGTTGTCTGGTATATTGACTGTTGAGCACCTAAAATGTGGATAGTCTCAATTGAGCTGTGCCATGAGTAGAAAATACAGTGGGTTTTGAAAACTTGGTACCAAAAAAAGGATGTGAATGTGAAATTAGCAATAGCTTTTTATATTGATATGGTAGTTTGGAAGTATTGGGTTAAACACGTTACTAAAATTGATTTCATCTGTCTGTTTTAACACTTTAATGTGGCTACGAGAAAACTTAGATTATATTGAGGCTGACGTATTTCTGTCGGATAGTCAGACTTGGCATCCCCAGACGGCTTGAGCATAGTCTTGGACTATCTTTGATACACATTCTCCAGGGACAGTTAGGGGTTTATTAGGGTAGCAGTCAGCTCAGCTTTCCCCTAGAATTCCATTTCTGCCAGTTGTGTTCTGATCTTGGTGTGGGGAGTACATAAAATGACCGTCAAAGGGAACTAGCATCAGGGTGATACCTCTTCAGGTGAGAACGAGTGCTCTGGTGCCGTAACTAGTTGTGGCTGTTTTACTGAGGTAAGTCAGAGCGGAGAAGGGGGACTAAATAGGCATCTGTGGGTATCTTGCCGTATTCTTGAAGTCCTTAGAGGTGCCACTACCTTCAGTGGCTACATTCATAGGAGACCTCATGTATAGTTAACAAGTTGTACTGCTTCTAATGGAGCGAGGTTTAGACCTCGTTAACATTCTGTGTTTTGTAGCATACACTCAGATACCTGTCTGGCATAGTCCAAAGTAAAGACCTAAAGTAGGTGGACTCTTTCTGTCTTTGTCATTACCTTATTTGGGAGATGGACATGTTTGTCAGACTAAAGAAGCCCCAATCTCAGCTCCGAAGAAGGAACTTCCAAGAGTGGGGATTTTATTTTTTCAGAGTTCACGCAGGGCATGATCTTGCCTACAATGAACGGAGAGTCAGTGGACCCAGCCGGGCAGCCAGCACTGAAAACTGAGGAGCGCAAGGTAAGTAAGTGGTATTTGCATGCACCCTTTCTCTCTGACCCTAACTTCCAAGCCAGGGCAGCCTGTGATCTCCCTATGGTGCTTTTTACAGAGTCCACAATATATAGTTGTTTGTGTTTAACAGGGTTTGTATTCGTTTATAACAGACCCCTAGAGCAAATGGAAGCCAGCAGGGGCTTCGGAGTTTGACTCTTGCTGGCATTTAACACCAGTCAGGAGGTTGTTAACACAGGACGGTCTGCATGTATCTATGTCTTCAGTATTCTAACTGGGGTGTTGATGTTTCATACTTTGAAACTAGAGGGGTCAATGAAGGTACTGGCATTAGAGCACGACATTCACCTGTCAGGAGATCGATTGATTTCACCACATTTGCAGAATGAGCAGATAGTTTTGTGGAGATGAAACTTGTACGATTCAGGCTTAGTGTGCAGCCCGCTGCCCTCTGTTAGCACAGTGAGGGGATCCGGAGGGGAGGTGGCTGCTTCCAGCTGTTCGAGCACAGGATTTTTCCTCGAGAATTACACTGAGTGCTTCAGAAATACCCAGTGGTTTGCCAGGTCCTTTGGTCAGTAGGGTTTCCAGTGGGTATCTGTCCTCCATTGGGAGTGTTGTTTTCTTTGGGAACTGAGAACATTCTGGGAAGGTTCCCCTAACGACTGAATCGTCCATCCAGCCCTGTGGAACAGTTAGCACTAGAGGTGAAGAAGTTTGTGTGAATGAGTGACCAGCCTGTCCTGGAAGCCACTTTAATGGAGTCTTCCCCATTCCTCTAAACCTTTCTCACTGCCGCCTCCACAGGCTAAGTCTGCTCCTTCAAAAACCCAGGCCAGACCTGTTGGTGTCAAAATCCCCACTTGTAAGATCACCCTTAGAGAAACCTTCTTGACATCGCCAGAGGAGCTGTATAGAGTCTTTACTACCCAAGAGGTACGTAGAATCTTGTCCTTCAGGCCTCAGGGCATCTGCTGTTCAGGTGACGTGGGTTGGGGCACATCCCCTCTGCGTGCAGAGCAGGTACTAAAAAGTGGAGCCGTGAGGATTTCCTCATACAAGTAGAGGCAAAGGAAAAACCCTTCTGTGTTCACTCAGTTCCTCAAAGCTACCGTGCCCTCTCTCCTCCCGTGCAGTGGTTCGGGGTGGTGGAAGTTGGCACCACTGCACACATTCTCGCTGGAAAAGTAAATAGATCTGAAGTAACAGTATCATGGTTGCTCAGAGAGCTACTCCAGTCAAAGCCCTGATCAGTGGCTGTTCCTTTGTACTGGAACATAACAGAAGCCAGTCATTGGACAAAACGGTGCCTTTGGGAATGAGAGCAGAGGCATGCAAGCATCACCTGTCATTTGTCCCTAGGTCCCACTGAGAGGGGCATCTTCCTACCTCCTTTTTTTCCACAGCTCGTTCAGGCCTTTACTCATGCTCCTGCAATGTTAGAAGCGGACAAAGGTGGGAAGTTTCACCTGGTAGATGGCAACGTCTCCGGGGAATTCACTGATCTGGTGAGTGCCTGCTAGCCCCAGACCCAGGATGTAGTCTCTGGTCAGAAGGAAAACATTCCTTCTTTTTTCAGCTGTGTAGGTAAAATTTAATTTGGTTAGTTAAACCTCATTTTTGATTTTCAAAAGAAGGTTGCAGGTGAAATTTCTTGCTTTCATAGAATTTTTTCCCTTAGTGGAGTAAAATTAGTTCTTGAAGGAATCAAACATGGAAGAGAGGTCATATATATTGGCGGCTGGTGGCTTTTCCATTTATAGCGCTGAAATGTCACCCGGGCACAGCTGACTGAGCTGGACTTGGGAGTGAGAGAAGCTGCAGCCAGTGTTGGTGCAGATGCTACGAACCCGTGGTCCACTTTGTGCCCCGAGATGTAGAACTGCACAGACTAGACACTGAACGGAAGGCATATGGCTGTTTCCAGTCAGGATCGGGTACATGGTGGTCTGTGGTACACACTGATCTCTCTGGTTATTTTAGGTCCCTGAGAAACTTATTGTGATGAAGTGGAGGTTTAAATCTTGGCCGGAAGGTAAGTATGCATATTTGCTTAGTCCCAACCCCCAGAACTCTTTCCTCTCCCCTTTAGTCTCCAACCCTGATGGAAACCCGGCATCTTAAACCTCCCTCCCCTCCCCCTCTCCCCAGGGCATTTTGCCACCATCACCTTGACCTTCATAGACAAGAATGGAGAGACTGAGCTGTGCATGGAAGGCAGAGGCATCCCTGCCCCCGAGGAAGAGAGGACGCGGCAGGGTTGGCAGCGGTACTACTTTGAGGGCATCAAACAGACCTTTGGCTACGGCGCACGCTTATTTTAGGGCTGGTGGCAAGGGGCTGCCCAGTACTTCGGTCCAGCCCTCTCCTGACTGGGGCTTGGGACTCACAGGATTGCACCATCCCAACCACTAACTTGGGGCTGGGGCCCCTTCCCTCCACGTATACCTTGGGTTTGTGCATGTTTTCTGCTGGGTGGGATCAGAGGGCGATTTCTCTTTTATGTGTACATACGCTAAATAAACGTAATTTAAAAAACATGCAGATCTGGAAACCTGTGTTGGTTGGGTGGCTGGTATTGAGTTCCCTTGGAGATACTGAATTAAAGGGAAAAACATTCCGGGTAAGTGCAGGTAATTAGGAGGCAGGAAGGAAACCTCCCCGCATTCCTGAGCTAGTGTCCTTTCTGCAGGTTGGCACAAAGCTGCTCTCAGGGCGGGGTTCTTGGGGGTAAACAGTGCCAAGAAACCACCCCCTAGGCTTGCCTCCTTGTGTGGCCTCTTCTGTGCAAGAAGAGATGAGCATCAGGTGCTGGTTTGATATATGGAAAGATGCCCACCCTGTGGCAGGGGGTACTGGGAGCCTCAGGCTCACAGCTTCTGCTTACTGAGCAGTTCCTAGGTCCTGGAAACTGAGTAGCCCCCTTGGTATTAGCTCGTTTAACCCCCATAATAGCCTTAGAGAAAGCTACTACCAGCATTTCTGTTTTAGAAGAATCTGAGTCTTGCTTCTCATCAGTAACCTCCCAGGCCCGGCAACTGATAACTTCACAGGAGCTGAGAAGGACTGGAACTTGGAGAGCCAGTGCTCGAGTCTAAACCACGATGTCTAGTGTCCTGTCGCTGGGTTCATCTCAAAGAGGCTGCTGTATTTCTAGTGTGTTAGGCATCCCCACCGGGGGTAAAAAATTCCAGGCCTCTTAGTATTCCCAAAAAGAGGAGGATAGGAATATTGTAGAGTATTTTTTAAATACCCGGTTCCATGAAACAAGTTTACTGAGCACTGACCACATGGTGGGGGTATATGTTCAAATGGAGTCCAGGCTGCCACGTGGCAGAAGTTCACTACCTGAACAGGAGGGCCGCCTTCCCTCAGGGCCTGCCCTGGCGCCCTGTGTCCCAGCGTGAGTCAGGGCCTTCTAATCCAGACACGCTGCCTCCTGCAGGCACAGCTATTTCCTTCATCTATTTTTGCTTGTTTAATTAGGTGGCAGGGAGGCCTGCAGGCTAATCCTACCAACGTGACTTGGCCAAAACATTGTAGTTAAAGCAAAAGACCGGTACTGATGATCTGGATAATTTAGACCCCCAAAAGTCACTTTTAGCTTGGATTACTCAAAGGAATGGTGGACTGAACTAATTAGCATCTAATTTGGCATTAGATCTGCCTTGATAAAGAACCTGGACTGGAGCTTGAATCCGATCTCCGGGCCCCTCCTAAAAGACTCCTCTTCCTCCTCACAGAGAGAGAGACCAATGACAAAATAGGAGCCCTTTCCTGCCTGGCTGGAGAGTTAATTCTAGAGTTCTTTACCAAAAAAATCTGAAGTAGAGATTATAAACACCTTTAAAAAAGCAAAGCACCAGGCAAATTAACTTCCTGTGACCTGCTCAGTAACAGTTGACATCCCCAACATTGATGGTGGCTGTTCCGATTTTTACCACTGCCGTTTTACTGCTAGTAGTTTTTTAAGTAGGCTTCATGCCCAGCATGGTGCCCAATACGGGGCTTGAACTCAAGACCTGGAGATCAAGAGCTGAGCTGAGATCGAGTCAGATGCTTAACCGACTGAGCTACCCAGGTGCTCCTTACTGTTAGCATTTTTTAGTCTAAAACGCAGAACGATTGAGCTAAAAGTAAAACCGTGGACTTAGTTGGACTTGGGTTGAATCATACCACTTCCTAAAAAAATGGGGCAAATTTTCCCACCTGTATAATGGGTATAAAAGGTACCTTATGAGAGCATTAGAGATGATTAGATATAGCATAGGTACCATTTGCTAAATGGTACCTACTGACTTCCAGACTCAAGGGCCCAAGTGTTTTCCCTTGAGCAAGAATATTTTGAAAAGCTAGTTAATTGGCTACATTGCAAATCATAGGCCAAGGATTCACATCACTAAGAATCACCTGGGGGCCCCTGTTAAATTCAGAAAACGCTGTGGACTCCACCCCTAAAAGATTCTTACTCGGTGTGGGGTGTGGCCCGTGAACTTATACTTTAACAAATACCCCTGGTGATACTGATGTCAGGACACATTTTGAGAAGCACCTCCACCTGTTAAAATCCAATTGTAATGGAGGAGTCAAAGAAGCTCATTTGGGACCTTTTCATGAACAATAGGACAAAAGCTCTGAAACATTTTGTCTTCTAACAGACAAAGGAAGCCAGCAGGATCTGGAAGGGTTTGTACTAGGTTGTTTTAAATCCTAGTAAGAATTTGATCTGACCAGTCTTGCCTAGCCTAGGACCTTCTATGAGGTACTCCAGATGGAGAAAAATTGGGCAAAACCATCCTGATTGGGGCAGCTAAACCAGAAACAGTGGCGGTGTTTGTGCTGGATGTGCAGCCACGAGGGCTTCTGGTGTTTGGAAAAGGAAGAACAGCTAGTCAAGACAGTGACCTCACCAACACTGGACCTGAACGGGGGGAGGGGCCCCTCCAGGTTCTAGTACTGGCCGCTCCTAAAACCCTCCCTTTAACAGGCTCAGTGGACCCCCCATCACTGTTTCTCCTCACACACACCTGTCCCCTGAGCCCGAAGCCACCTGCACCGTGCCTCTCTCCTTTGTAGAGTTTGAATAAACACCATTTCATAGCTGACCTGCTCCCCAGCCTCTTCAAGACTCTGCCAAACTCCCTTTATCTTCTGTCATCTGTGGTCTGAGATGGTAGCAATTTCCCATGTCACTTACAGATCAAAAATGTGGCTGGCTAAACTCAGTTTTTGAGTAATAGACAACCACCAGGTATAGATTAAATTTAGACAGTGTTCAAGTGTCAAGGTGAGTTCTATTTGAAAGTAGGGGAGTTAGCAGATTCCTGTGAAAAAGGACTCTGGGATATCTTTATCTTCTTATAAAAAAAAGTTTCTGTTAACAAATAATTAAATTATGCCGGTACTAATCATGAGCTGAAATCATGAGTCAGATGCTTAACTGACTGAGCCACCCAGGTGCCCCAGCAGAAACTTTTTTTTATAAGAAGATAAAGATATCCCAGAGTCCTTTTTCACAGGAATCTGCTAACTCCCTTCCTTTAAGCTTAATCATGTTGATTTTCGAGATCCAAGTAAGGGAACTTGGATCCCATCTGGTGACTTGAGATCCCGCCCTCTCTGACCCTGTAATATTTTATTTGCACCAGAGTATTATTTTTAGCCTGTGGTCCAGGACCAGACTAATAAACTTACCTCTAGGTGTGATGGTTATGGAAACATCTGGTTCTCTGTTTCCAGGTGGTGGCTCTGGACACACCTTGCCTCATCCTACTTCCTGATGTGTCTCTGTCCTTCCCCAAATGCCAGGAGTGACAGCGCAGTGTCTGTTAAGGGTAGCAACCAAGGCAGGGTACAGGTATACTTCTGTCACCTTACAGGGGTAGTCCTTTGGGGAACTCTGCCTCAGACCCCCTTGCAGCAAGGTACTTGGGGAAATACGGCCACTTTCTCTGGAGTGCGTGCAATTTACCTCTGTCTTAGAAGTCTTCCTGTCACCCAAGAACTAGTAAATGTGACTCTGAGGTCTGGCCATGTCCTCCCTGTCTTCTAGGCAACCCTGTACAAGTGTGAAGAGGGAGAACTCACATCTACATCTAACCTCTGCACCCCAGGAGCTCTGCCTGCCCGGCTAGGTTAAGGGGTCACAAACACGACCATGGGGGCTCGGCTTGGGCTGCACACAGGACCCCCTATACCTCTGCTGAGGCTCCAAATTCTTCATCAGACAGAATTTGAAAATAAAGTGCTTTATTGCTGAGGATCACAAAGAGCTTCAGGACAGCTGAAGTTCTTCTCGGGGCTGAAGTTCCCACCTTTAGAAGCTTTTGTGAACAGGACAGTGGGGACTTCAGCCCTTCAACCCAATACAAGGCGAGGAAGTATGGTTTTGAGGGTGAGAAGGGCAGAGAAGAAGTACCAGATGTGCTAGGAGAGCTGATTACGCACATCTCTTCCCAGCTCTGAGCTCAGTGCGTTCAATGATGTCACCTCGGGAGTGTGGGCCATGGTGGGAGTCTTCATAAACACCATAGAAACTGCCCAAATCTGGGCCTCCTGCCGCCAAGCCCAAGCAGAGAACTGGTTTACAAGTTCACCGTGGTGCACATCTTCCTGAGCTGCTCTGAGCCCACCCCAGGCCCGGCTGCTGGGTCCATTCAGGGCAGTGCCATCCAGTCCTGCACATCCCTACAACCTGGACAGAGCAGAGATGCCAGACAAAGAAAGGAACCTGAATAGGTTGACCCATTCCCAGCCGGAAGCCAGCCCTGTCTCGGCCGCCTCAGCCTGGCTGTCCACATTTGGCCCCATGGGTTGACTTCAGTCCTACACCAAAGTAGTGCCTACTGAAAAGCAGCTCAGAACCGAGGAGAACCTCTGTTAGGGTCCCAGTTCAGGTCTGTGGCGGCTCCCAGCAGAGGTGGGGCAAGAAGCCTCCCGCAACCACCCAGAGATAAAGAGGAGCTGCCCGCTAGGCTGGCCGCCAGCCTGGCAAAACGCAGCTGCGGCACCTCAGGACCTGGGCCTCCCACCACAGGCCCTGGGAATCACCACTCCTGCCCAGAGTCAGGATGGAAGAGCCCAGCTCAGAGGGACAGGGAGGAAAACGAGTGGCCAGGCTGGGACTGCACCTCCCGGTGGGCAGGAGAGGGCAGCCCCCACAGAGACACCTTCCCCCCCCCCCCCCCCACCCCAAG
>NW_027551569.1:4489075-4490046 GCF_008692635.1 Crocuta crocuta | reverse complement strand
CAGCCAGAAGCCTTGGGGACTGAGCTCCCTCCTCAGCCTAGGCTCTGTACACCCCTCGATCTCGTCCTCAGCCCCACACCGACACCCGAGGTGCTGACCTGCCTTGGTTCCACAGGCAGGCCGGCCTCGCGGGGTCTGGGCAGAGGCAGAGCGATGGGTCTGCAGGGGCAGCTTCTCCAGAACAGCAGCCCCCCAGTTAGTACTGCTTGGCCTCCTGCAACTGGGCCAGGTACTCCTCCTCGGGAGGGTTGTCCGCGCAGGCGCGGCCATTGTTGGGAGGCCGCACGGCGTGGTAGCGGCTCCAGTCCCCCTTACAGAGGATCCAGGGCAGCGTGTCCACCTTGAAGTGCAGCTCAGGCGAGAAGTCGGTGCTGACGAGGTCAGGCGCGCCGGCGCCCTTGCCCCGGGTCAGCAGCCGGCTGCCCGCGTCGTAGCAGCAGTGCTGGGCCGCCAGGGTGCGGCTCTCCACGGACAGCAGCGAGCGCAGGCAGAAGCGCGCCGTGGGCTGGTACACGTCCAGGTGCTCCCGCGGCCCGCTGGCGTCCCTCCACCGGAAGCTGCGGCCCCGGCGCTCGTCCCGCAGGCTCACGGCGCTGTACACGGCCTCCAGCGGGTACGCGCACGGGCAGCTGGGCAGGTCCTGCAGCACCTGACTCAGGTACTTGGCCAGGAAGTCACTCTTGCAGTTCAGCCACTTCTCACAGCTGTCCACATCTGCGGAGGGGAGGGGAGGGGAGCGGTCAGCCCCCGGGCGGGGTGGGGGCGATCAAGGGCCAATGCCTGGAGACAGAAGGCCGCGCACCAGAGCTGGGGGCGGTCCGGCGAGGCCTCCCCTGTTGGCAGAGAAGGGCTACCACACACCACCCAGGACACCTGCAGCCGGAGGCCACGGCTCAGAATGGACGTGGGCCCAGGGGCTGGAGGAGGGGCCTGGAGGCTGCCGGAAGTGCCAGGTGCTGCCCCCTCACGTG
>NW_027551569.1:4442014-4489035 GCF_008692635.1 Crocuta crocuta | reverse complement strand
GCAGGAACCTCTGTTTTAAGCAACTGGTAAGGAAGTGTTCTACTATTTTAACAATCGGCCCACTCTCCCCTCTGCCTTTCTCTGGCTCGCTGTCTCTCTGGGCCCACTGTGACCCCCTCCATTTACGCGTTCGCCTCCCTTCTCTCTACCTTGGGAATGCAGCCGTGGCCCTGGCCACGCAGAACAAACTGCTCCTTCCTCCTTGCTCCAGAACTCTGGGGGATGCTCTGCAGCCTCGTGGGCAAGCTAGTCGTGTGTCTCTCTCCCCCTAACACCCAGGCTCCTTGCGAGCAGATCCCGGGCCTTAGTCTTCTGGGAACCTCCTGCCCCGCATAGTGCCAGGCATCGCATGCCAGCTCAGGGAGCTTCACAGTATCGATCATAGGTCCCACCTGCAACCGAGCCTGTTGGTGGCTGCCTACTTCCTTGTGGGCGGCAAGTGACACCAAGAGACAGAGACCCAGAATGTCCTAGTGAAAGCCCAGCCCACTCCAAGCTGCTGGAAGGAGCAGGCCTGGAATTCTGGCCCCTGACCTGTTTCTGACAGCACCCCCTTCCCACACAAAGCCTACCCAGGAGCCCCCAAGAGCGACCAGGAATGGAAGCTAGAATGTCCCCGCCCCATCCTGCAGCCAGGGAGAATATACCCCACCAGGTGATCTCCAAGTTCACTGGCTCCCATCAGGAGGGTCTTCCCAGCAGGAACGTCAGGTTGGGAAAGGCCAATGGCCCAGCTAGGGGGACTCTGAAATGCCAGGGCCCCTTTGCCGGGGAGGCTAATCTTGCAGCTGGAACATGTACTCTGCCTAGTGGATGGGGATGAGAGCCCTCCTGTGCAGCGATGCTCCCCCTCCCAAGAGAGGTTCTCCCCAAGCCCCCAGGAGTAGGGCCTAGCCCCCCGCCACTGACCTGGGCTGAGCATGTCCGTAGCATTGTGGGCCAGGGGCTGCGACCCCTCACTGGGGAAGCCCGAGGGGTCCTTGTCCTCGGTGCCTTTGGGAAGAGAGGAGGCCAGGCTGGTGGGGCCCCAGGGCACCTCTGTGCTCCCAGTGGGGAAGCCCAGCCCTCACTAGGCTCTCGGTCCCCACAGCATCTGGACTAGGCCTGGGACGAGGCAGGACCAGCAGGCCCCACCCTCAAACAAGGCCCGCATTCCCGGGGGGCCGCGCCCAGAGTAAGCCTCTGCCTGTGCAGGAGCTGGGGTTCGTCTCACCAGGACAAGGGGGCAGGTCGCAGGCTCGGGACTCGGTGGCAGTGCAGGCGTAGCCGCAGGGCCGAGTCCTCCTCTGGCTGCTGCTGCCGCAGCTCCCACTGCAGGGAGACCAGGGGCTCCACTCCTCTTGAAGCTCATAGTCTGGGTCAAGGCAGGGAGCCAGGGGTGAGTGAGCACAGCCACAGGGGCACTGGTGCAGATGAGCTGAGGGCACCCCTTTCTCAGGAGGGTGCCGCCTGTGCCAGGGCTCCCAGCCTAGCAGACGAAGCACAGGCTGGATTTCAGCCCCCACCTGTCCCTCAGCCAGGGACCCTTGCAGGTGGCTCTACAGACACAGCAACAATCCCAGCCACCGACTCTGCGCCAACACAGCAACGAGGACAAAAAATATACCTGGGGCTGGCGGCTACCTGACCACTGTCAATGTGACCCTGGGCAAGTCTCCCTATGTCTCTGACCTAGAGGGTTTATTTATTTGTTTTTATTGTTTGTTTATTTTTGAGAGAGAGAGAGAGAGCAGGGGAGGGGCAGAGAGAGAGGGGGACAGAGGATCCGAAGCAGGCTCTGCACTGATAGCAGCAAGCCCGACGCGGGTCTCAAACTCACAAACTGCGAGATCATGACCTGAGCCGAAGTCGGATGTTCAACCGACTGAGCCACCCAGGCGTCCTTCTGACCTATAATTTTTAAGTCAATCAAAACCAAGGCTGACAGCACTGCCCTGGCACTGGGGACATTAAGGAAGGTCCTGGTTTCCCATGTTAGGGACCAAGTCCTGGTCTGAGGAACCTGAGATACACCGTGACTGCACCCACAGACCTCTGGCTGTTGCAGAGCTCTGTGGAACCCCCAAAGTACTGACACACACAGTCTCTCCTTACTTCCCAGGCAGGCCTGAGCAGGTGGGCACCAAGAGCCTAAGAAAAATTAATGGAAGAAAAGCTGAAAGGCATGAAAGCTCTGCCTTTTACATCGTTTTGGTGAACAAGGGAAAGCCTGCTATGCCTTAGTCCTAATGTTGGCAACGCTGTCGGACGATGAAACACCAGGGCTCTGGGGAGAATGTCTGCACCTGTGCATGAAGCACCACTGCACCCAGGGAAACCTGAACTGCAACAAGAATGGCTGTCAAGGGGGCTGGCCAGGTGTTAGGTGGTATTTTCTGACAGTCTGTCCTGTTGTTTTCTAATAAAAATAATAAACATAGCTAATACTTAGTTTACAATATGCTGGCACTTTAAATGTATTAACTCAATACCCTCTACACCCAATCTTATGCAGTTAAGGGTTGTGGCATTCTCCATTTTAGAGAGGAAGGACATGAGGCACAGAGAGGTTAGGTAACTTGCCCACGGTCACTCAGCTGGTAAGTGGCAGAGCCAGGATTCAAGCCCACACAGTCTGAAAATGACATCAGTTACGAGTGGCGGGGTTTATAATATTTCCCAATTTGTTGGAAAGTGATAGCTATGAATATATATAAAATTAACAACTGTCCATTTTGCTTAGGGGGGTCTCAGGGCTGTTGTGAAGGTCAAATTTTGGGGGGGTGGGGAAAGCCAGATTTTGCAAGCTCTGAGCCATGTTGCTATTTAGCAGATGATGGTGTTCGTACAGTCCTAACCTTCTGGTCTTCCTAGCTGCCCCTGTTCGGGGAGCGCTCAGGCCTCTCTCTAGCCCCCCAGCTACCCTCAGAACCTCCAGAAGCAGCAGCCGGGGATGCCAAGATGGGGATGCTCACCGTAGCCGTCTGGCTCCTTGAAGGCCCAGTCCCCAGGGGCCAGCCAGCCCTGCTCCCAGCTGCCCGTGGCCCCACTGAACCCAGGCTCCTCCTCCTCCTCCTCCTCGTTGTCCTCCTGGTCCTCACTCTCGCTATACTCTGCAGGGTAATCCTCCTCCTCCACTTCTTCCTCCTCCTCTTCTTCCCCTGGGGCTCTGCCCTTGAGACTGGTCCTCCCCTCCTCGCCCTCCAGGTAGCTCCAGAATAGGGGCCAGAAGAGCTCCTTGGCAGGCAGCCAGCTTGAGGCACCCTTGGGCCAGCGGTTGCTGGGCTCAGCCAGTAGGTCCACCTCCACCTTGGCCTGGGGATCCTTCACCACCTCGATGGTCACCTGCAGAGGGTCAGACACAGGGCAGCCAGTAAGGAGTGCTCAGGGCACTCAGAGACAAGTGTGGGGGCAGGGGCAGAAGGCCAACCTTTCCTCCAAACCAGCTCATTCTCTTGGCCAACCTTCCTGGCCTCCCAGGGCACATGGGGTCACAATTTAAGACTTGGGCATGCATCAGAATCCCCTGGATATTCCAGACTCCTTGACCCTACCCTAGACATGAATTCAATTATATGAGGTGGGGCTAGGTATGGTGGCTCTAACACATGCGAGGGTAGAGCCCCAGTAGTTTAAGAGAAGCTGGCTGTGAACCTGGCTGCAGGCTGCCCAGAATCACAAAGAGCCTTGGGTCTCGCTGTAGGGCTGGAAAATGACAGCAAAGAGAGCAAAGTCCCATAGCAGCCCTGGGTGGGGTGGAGGTGGAGAGTGAGCTCTCATTCACCACATTGTGGACGGGAAGTAAGTACCATGAAATCATTTATGTGAACGTGAACTTTGAAAACATTATTTTTGGCTATTCTAAAATAATCCGAGATCGCTGAACAAAATTTGGCAGAAAGCCAGCAAAATATAATGAAAAAAATTAAAATCACCCCCACTCCATCTCTGACAGATAACATTTTGACGATTAAACTTCCAGGTTTTATCCACACGCGTGCGCACATACACACATGCTTTTAAACAATTTTAGAACATTAGGCTCTACGCTTTCTCATGGCCTTTTCTCTTTTGATGAAAGTGTTTTGCGGGGCTCCTGGGTGGCTCAGTCGGTTAAGCATCAGACTTCAGCTCAGGTCATGATCTCGCGGTCTGTTTAAGCCCCGCCTTGGGCTCTGTGCTGACAGCTCAGAGCCTGGAGCCTGTTTCAGTTTTGTGTCTCCCTCTCTCTGACCCTCCCCTGCTCATGCTGTCTCTCTCTCTCAAATAAATAAATGTTAAAAATTTTTTTTTAATTTAAAAAATAAAGTGTTTTGCAAACTGCAGGTGCTGCACAAAATGCAGAACTCTTACTACTCAGGACTGAGGACTGGCAGTGGTGAATATAAACTGGAATCCCACTGGCTCCATAAAGCCCCTCTGGGGGGTAGCCCCCCACCATGAGCACACCCCATTCTACACTCAACCAAACCTGCAGTAAGGGTGAGGCCTGGGTGGGGGGCCACAAGTCGCCCCTCCCCCATTTCTTTGGAAGCCCCTGACACTCAGGAAGCTTCTCCACTCTGGGTCCTCATGAGAGCCCCCACCAGGCTGCTGCTCTTTCTCCTTTGCTATGGACGGGAAAACACAGGCCCAGAGGGCCCCATGCTCCGCTCAGCCTGCAGTGGGGAAGTAGAGGAGTAGCCTCCACTACTCTACCTTCTGTGACCCCAAAAAGGACCCTCCCAGGAATACAGGGATTCCATTCCAGGGGATGCCTGACCTCAGGGTGGAGCCGGTCAGCCCAGTTCCTCTCTAGGTGTCCGCTGGGCCTAGGCCCTCCTGTAGCTCTCACCTGGATATTGGGGTTTGGGGCACTCAAGTCTGTGTTGGCCAATCCCGGCAGCTTCTGCAGCTCCAGCAGCAAGGGAGTGTCCTCCAGGGTCCTTGGCATGGCCACCTTCTCCAGGCTCAGGGCTGCTGGCTCACCAAGAGCCCGGCGCCTATGTCGGCGGGGCCCTGCCTGGAGGCGGGTTCTGGGGAGCAGTGGGGTCCCCTCCTCTTCCCTAGGAGAGCGGGGACCTGGGGGTGCTGAGACCTGAAGGGGAAGAGGGGGTGATTGGGGTCAGGGCTTGCCCCAAGTGGCCCCAAAGTGGGGGATTCAGGAGCCCTGGGGTCTGACCAGCCCACAAATTCACCCTGTGACCATGGGTCGAAACAGTTTTTTTTGTTTTAAAGCCTCAGAGGGTAAGTGAGGCCATGTGCACAGGGTGCTTGACAAATGGTGCCAACGTGAGGCATGACAAGGGGGCTAAATCAGGTGTCTACAGGTGGAAGAAACATAAGCCAACCTCCTCATTTTACAGACGAAGAAACCGAGGTCCAGAGAGGGAAGAATGTTGTTTAAGGCAGTGTTTCCAAGGGTGGGTAACAGACCCCAGGCTTCAGAAGCCCCCAGGGCTCTTGCCCAGTAACAGACGGCGAGTCTCACGAGTCAGGGCAGGAAGCCCCAGAAAGGCCAACAGGGAGGGCAGCCGCAGACCTGGGCCTTCCTCCAGCAGGCTCCCCTGTCACTCGTCATCCCTCCCCAGCTGTCCACGTGGGGGGGCTGTGTTCCTTAGCATCTCTGGCCACTGCTCCCTTCCTCCGCCCACCTACCTGGGACCCAGCACCTTCTCCTAGTTCAGGTGCTGGCACAGCTATCTGTCTGCCGGGTAATTCCCTCTACCAGCCAGTGCCCTTGGGGTCCACACCGTGACAGTCCCTGCTTTGGCTCAAATAGTAAGAGAAAGACCCTGGTTGTCTCTGACTCCAGCAGCAGCCCTCACCTGCTCAGACAGTGGGACACTGGGGTGGCTATCCACCTACTTCCTCTACAACAGGACAGAAAGGGCACTGTCCAGAGCTGCCTTTATGAGCCTCAGGGGCTGGGACCCTGTGAATCCTGCCCCATCCAGGCCACAGCCTTGACCCCACTTCCCACCTCATCCATGAAGCCATGTGAAAAAACACAAGTCTGGACAGTCTGATCAGCTTGGGTTCAAATCCTAGCTCTGCCTCTTTCCAGCTCATTCAACTTGATCTGCAAAATGAGGATAATTCCTACCTAGAAGGATAGTCAGAAATGTATTTATCAAGCACCTCCACAGCCTCTGTGTGCCAGGCACTATTCTAAACACTTAATCATTCATTTCATCCTCCCAACCACCCTCAGAGGTAGGTGCTATCTGTCTTCCCCATTTTTGACAATGGAAACTAGTAACCCACGTGAGGTCACACAGACATTTAGTTGTAAAGCCAGGATTTGAACCACACAGCCTGGGTCCAGAGCCCATACTCCTTTTTTGGGGTTTTTTTTGTTTTTGTTTTTTTTTAAGATTTTATTTTTAAGTAATCTCTACACCCCACGAGGGGCTTGAACCCACAACCCTGAGATCAAGTCACACACTCTACCGACTGAGCCAGTCAGACACCCGAGAGCCGCCACTCTTAACTGTTATGCTCTGACGCTACAGGCAAGAGTGTGGAGAGTCTATTCCACAAATCAGGGGCTTACTCGGTCTAATTTCCCACTATGACTTTCCTGCCTTGGGTTGAAGAGGATAAGAGCCTTTGGTCTCTCCCCTTGAACCCCCTCACTCAGTGTTCCCCAGACACCTGGTTCCAAGGCTCGCGCAGTAATCACCGGGGCCCATCTGAGCCTGGCCCTGGAGTCTGTTACCAAGTCAGAGTGCTCTGGTCTCAATAGCCAGGCCAGATGAGCAGAGAGGATGGACAAATGAGTAATGGAACAGCTCAGCTCCTTCACTGACCAGTCTTGGAAGCCTGGAACATCCCCATATGCTGCTTTCCTGGCAGCTCCCACTCACACCGCAGCCAAAGCCCTAATTGTCCCTGTGACTTGGCTCAGTAGCTTCTCTGCAGCCTCCGGGGCACAGGGACAGGCAGTCTCGGGACAGCAGGGGTTCAGGGTCTGCAGCCTTTCTGGCTGATGTGGATGCCCCTGCCTCTTGAGTGGGTAGTTAAGCAATGGTTCTCCTCTGGGGACATGTGGCAATGTCTGGAGACATTTGTGGTTGTCACAATTGGAGAGGGGTTCTACTGACACTGTGTGGGAGACCCTACAACACACAGGACAGCCCTCACAAAAATCACCCAGCCCGGAGTGTCAACAGTGCTGTGACTAAGGGGCGCCTGGGTGGCTGAGTCAGTTCATCGTCGACTTCGGCCTAGGTCATGATCTCATTGTTCCCGAGTCCGAGCCCCGTGTTGGGCTCTGTGCTGACAGCTCAGAGCCTGGAGCCTGCTTCAGATTCTGTGCCTCCTTCTCTCCCCTCTCTCTGCACCCCCCCCCACTGATGCTCTGTCACTCTCAAAAATAAATAAATGTTTAAAAAAATTTTTTAGGGGCTCCTGGGTGGCTCAGTTAGCACAGACTTCGGCTCAGGTCATGATCTCACAGTTCATGGATTCAAGTCCCTGGATTCAAGTCCCATGTTGGGCTCTGTGCTAAAAGCTCAGAGCCTGGAACCTGCTTTGAATTCTGTGTCTCCCTCTCTCTGCCTCTCCCTCGCTTGCACTTTGGGTCTCTCTCTCTTTCTCAAAAATAAATAAACATTAAAAAAATTTTTTTTAATTTTTTTTTTAAAGAAACTGCTGCAGTTAAGAAACCCTGCTCTAGGGGGCGTCTGGCTGGTTCAGTTGGCAGAGGATGTGACTCTTGACCTCCAGGGTCTTGAGCCCCACGCTGGGCGTAGAGATTACTTAAATAAATAAATAAGCTTTAAAAAGAAAAAAAACAAAAAAGAAAGAAAGAAAAGAAACCTTGCTCTAAAGTCAGGCCGCTTAGATCTGAATCCCTGAACAGTCTGGCTTCTGACCTGGGGGACCCTGTCAGGGGACAGAACCTCTGAGCATCCTTATCTGTAAAATGAGAACAGTGAGGGGAGAGAGTTGATATCCAGCAGGGCTCAGAATGTTCATTTCCAGCCCTCTCCAACCTCGCCACTCCTTACTACCCAGGTGGACTAGATGATGAGCAAAGGCCATAGAAAGTCCTGGCTAAACATCATAGCCACACGTCACAGCCACCCTTCTCTAGAGCTGCTCTTGGAGGCCCCCGCTCTGTGCTTCAGGCCCCAGGGACCTCTCAGGAGTGGAGGGGGGCCATGGGTCTTAGTCTGGGTTTCTTCACTGACACCAGAATTCCAGGGCATTCCTTTGGAACGTGATCCTAGGAGGCACTAGCAGGGAGTGGGGGAGTGGGTCGGGGATGGGAGGCAGCTAATAAAGAATGTCCCATCAAGTTAGTGACCGTGGTGGACAAGTGGAGTTCAATCCCACTGGTGCCTCAGTTATTCCCCCAGAAGCAGGGAGCTGGGCTATGTAGCTGCAAACCTCACCAGTCACTGGTTGAGGGCTGCTGGGTAGAGAAGAGGATTTGTTTCCTGGGGACCTCGGATTTGTCATGTACAGCTGAGAACAGGCCCTCATGCAACTGACAGCCCTCAAGAAACTGGACACTGGCAACAAGGAGTAAGGCAGAGATATGGGCAGAGCCCCCAGAGCCCTGACCTGTGAGTACTGTCTCAGCACATCTCTACAGGCCTGGGCTAGGCCCTGGATGTGCCTTCTGTCACCCCAGCTAGAATGCAGGCAGGACTCTGTCTGCTTGCTTCACGCGGTGTCCTGTGCCCAGCACAGGGCCTGGCACATAGGAGGAACTCAATAAGTCACTGCCGAGCGACTGAATGAACACTAGCAACCCCAAAAGGTGAATATGACCGTCTCTGTGTTAATGATGAGGCTATGGAGGCTCAGATAGGGTAAGGGATTTACATAAAGCCCAAAGTCCAAGGGATTTACATAAAGTGTCATATCAGAGCTCAGCTTCAAATTTAGCTCTGCCTGATCTCAACGCCCATGCAACGGTGCATGCCAAGTGTGTGGACACACACGTCATATGCAACCACCTCTGTACTCACAAAGCACTTCCCTTTTCTGTCATCTTGCTGGCAGCCGAATGTAGTGGTAATGAGTGTAGGCTGGAGGCCACATGGCCTGGGTTCAAACCCGTTTGTACACTTACTAGCTGTGTGACCTTGGGCAGGTAAACTTAATCTAATTTAAATTCTCCCTCCACAAATTAGGGAAACAGCAGTCTCTGTCTTGTGTGGTTGTGGAGTTAGAACAGGGTTGCCTCAGGGTGCCTGGGTAGCTCAGTTGGTTAAGCATCCGACTTGGGCTCAGGACATGATCTCACGGTTCGTGGGTTCGAGCCCCGTGTCGGGCTCTGTGCTGACAGCTCAGAGCCTGGAGTCTGTTTCAGATTCTGTGTCTCCCTCTCTCTCTGACCCTCCCCTGCTCATGCTGTCTCTCTCTCAGAAATAAATAAAACATTAAAAAAATTAAAAAGAACAGGGGTTGCCTCAAACATGGCAAACGTGCACTGTTACCTACAGGTGTTGACAGATGGTTTTGAGAGAGAGAGGAGAGCACCCCTCTCACCAGGCACTGTTAGTTCTTTATGTCTTAATCGGTCTGAAACCCCGGCCCCACCAGTGATGCACGATCTCTGGGAGGGGTGTTCCTGTGGCCTGAATCCCGAGGCTCCAGCATATTTGAGAACATGTGTCCCGCTCCCAGGCCCACACCCCCACCTGTTACACTCGGTGTGGACTTTGGTGCATGTCCGTTCTTTTGGGGAATGGTGTCAACGCCCAGAGGGACATGAAGTATGTGGGTATATCCCCACCCTTCTCTCTCTCACCCTTCCTCTCCCTCTCTCTCTCTTACACATACACACATACAGGCCCACGCGTACCCTCCCAGGCTTGGCCAGGCAGCCCTGACCCTGTTCCCGGTTAACAGAAAAGCCCTCATGTGAACAAGCCCTTGCTGGATTGCACAAGCCTGCCTGCTAACCTGCTTCAGCCCCTCACAGATCCATCTTCCCTCCTCTCTGCCTCAGGGGTCAGGAACTCTGGATAATGAACTCTGGATAACTTTCCGGATAATGAAACCCGGTGGACAGGTGCAGCCCCGCACCTCCCTCCCCACACCCATCCGTGCAGAGCAGGCTGCACACACAGTCACCCCGGCCTCCCAGGAGGGGCTGGAGACCCACCACTCAACAGCAAGTGTCTCTTCAGCCAGGCCAGAGGACCACAGGCAGAGGGAGAGGACTGCAGGCATAGTCAGGTCACCCTCCTCCCTGGCATGCACGCATCCAGCCCACCCGGCACCCAGCGGAGACCCCAGAGCTCCTGGTGCTAACAAGAGTGCTATTGACAGAGGGCACCCTGCAAGCAGCAGGCCCGGCTCCATGCTGTGTGGCCCGCATACTTGCACAGCGCTCTGCATCTGACTGAACGCTCTTGCTGCTGCCATGTTGAAATGCTCGGAGGCCCCCCATTCTCACTCTGCACTGGGCCCCTCCAACTACGGAGTCCGTGCTGCCAAGCACGCCCGGTGCACTGACTCACTGCGTTGTCACAACCCTTTGGGCAGGGGCCAGCATCATCTTCATAGATGAGGCAGCCAAGGATCAGAGAGGTGAAGTGACCTGCTTGGTGTCACAGAGAGGGCTGGCAGAAGAGGACTTGAGGCAGATGATCCGGCTGGAAGGTCTTATCCCTTGTGCTTTGCCAACTCCAAGTGAGAGCTGCACCTTCTGGTTCGCTGACTGCCACTTGCGTGCTGAGTGTGCTGAATGGCCAAAACACTAGGACAGGATGTTCTCCTTTTCACATCCATCTTTCCCTTTGATCTTTATAACGATCGAGTGAGAGGCAAAGGTGGAGACTGAGATTAGGAGCCTGAGAGCCAGTGAGGAGAGGGCTTGCTTGGGAACGCCAAGCAGCAACCACCTGGCCCCCACTCCTGTCCTTCCCTTTCTCTCCCAACCAGCTTTCCAGTGGTTCCAAATTCTTAGCAGGAAGAATGGTCTGAAGGGAGACCGATGGTCATAGTCAAGGTCCAAGAAGGTGCCCAGCTGCAGGGGGAGGCTAAGGGCAAAGCCACAGGCTTGGCATCACACAGACCTGGGTTCCAGCTCCCCTTCTGACACTCACTCACTGATTGGGCAAGAAAGACCCCAACCAAAGAAAACCTTCAGAAAAGATCTGCTTCTTGGTGCCCCCACCTGGCAGGTGAGACCTTTTAACTCACTGTACCACCCCTCCCCCCACTCCCGGCTATCCAGCCCTTGATGTCAGGCAACTGGCTACAAGATGAGTGCTGGTACCGGATGTGTGAGGCCCATAGGCTCCTTCCTCTGTGCCTTAGCTTTTCACTCTCGCCCACTCTCCTCTCCTCTCACAGGCGCTTCCTTCCACGGAGATGACATCCCTGCTGCTACAGCACAAACTCCTACAGCTCTGCCCCACGTGGGGCCCTTCATGTGGGACAATCCTTGCAGCCTGGGAGAGCTGTCCCCTCTCCTCTCCCTGCCCGTCTTAGCACCCAACAAACCCTTGTGCTTTTCTTTTTAAAACTATGTTATGAGTTTGAATCTTTTTTAAAATTTATTTTGAGAGAGAGACAGACAGCGTGAGTGAGAGAGGGACAAAGAGAAAGACAGACTCTCAAGCAGGCTCCACACTGTCAGTGCAGAGACTGATGTGGAGCTCGAACTCACAAACTGTGAGATCATGACCTGAACTGAAATCAAGAGCTGGATGCTTACCCAACTGAGTCACCCAGGCGCCTCACCCAACAAACTCTTGTAACGACAGTGCCACACACTGTACACATGTGCCGTGCTTTCTCACCCAGCAGCCCATTTGACAGAATGGGTTTTCCAATTCTCATTTGACTGTGGGAGTAAACTGAGGCTCGGCAACAGGCCTGACCAGAGAGAGGGTGGCACATTTTGTTCATGGTGCCAATGATTTTAAGACTTTTTAAGAGTTCAGATGAGCAGGCTGGGGCATGACATACAAAGATGGACCCTGAGGTCCCACATCTACCTCTTGAAATGACAGAACTGGCTCCCACTCTGGTTAGGATTAATGTTTCTATTGCCTTGATTTTTTTCATCTGGAAGATGAGACTAACATCCATCCAACACCCATAAGAATAACACCCAGGGGCGCTACGCTCTTCAGTTTCTTCAAAAAAGTCTCTGGAGTTGTCATTTCTTTCCGACATGTCACCTAAGCCCCTAAGCCTGCATGATCTCAACACAATTTCTTAACTAACACCTTGATTACATAAGAGCTTTAACACACATCGCACGGACTTCTGAAGCAGTATTTGAGCTGGACGGATCACAGAGATGACCCAGCCCCTTATTTTAAGTGTCAGGAGATCATCCGAGGTGAGGCATGCCTGAGTTAATGACCCACTGGGACCAGAACCCCAGGCCCTGGGCTCCAAGCTCTGTTCTTCCCTCATGGCACTAATTTGCTTTAACATATTTTTGAGGGTTCCACCAGGTCCTCTATTAGAGCTGGGGATATGACTTTGGCTCTGAAATAACTCATTCTCTAGACTGGTCTCGGGGGAAGATCTGGCAAATATATCAAAAATAATCACAATACAAAGCAGTTAAGTACTAAAATAGAAAATACGTAAAAATGGGTAGGAGAAAAAAATGCCAATTGATTAACTTTATGACCACCATCACCTCCACCTAAGAGGGGGGACTGGCCAGAGGCTGTCCAGTTCCTCTGGATTTGTCTACAGCAGTGGTTGTCAGCAACGGTGGGGGAGAGGGGTGTGCCTCAGGAAGCGCCCGAAATGTCTGCCTCTGTCCAGCAGTGGGTGCTACGAACACATAGCCAGGGACGCTGCTGTGACTGTCCTACAACGCACAACAAAGAATTATACGACCCCAAATGACAGGAGTGTGGAGGTTGAGAAACTCTGGTCTACTGGCATGTAGTCTCAACAGGGGGTCAAAAGTCTCAGATATTACAATGGTTTGTAACATACCCACGTGCCATGATACATAAACAGTATACTTACGGGATTAAAATTTCAGTGGGAGAGGCACTTAGGGGGGAGGAAATGTCTAAAAGGCTCCTTAGGAAGGCAGCGTTGAAAAAAAAAAAGGTGGCTACACACCAGTCCACAGAGACCTCAGATGCAGGCAGTGCTTTCCCACCGCCTCCGGGGGGCCTGGGCAGCCTGGGCATTGCCAGCAGCCCAAGCTCCGGGCCCGCTCACCCACCGGTCTCCTGCACCCACCCGGCAGGGCCTCTCAGTGACTTCGTTTGAAAAATGGGAAGAACCACTTTGGCCTCCTCCTAGGATAGCTCAGAGCCTGGGAGGAGCCAGGACCCGCTACCACCCCAAGTCCCCAAACTCCGGAACAAGTCTGGAGGGTTTCGTCCCCAAGGGGATGAGTGCTCAACTGAGATCCACGCGGGAATGGCTGGACTGTGGGCCCCTGGCGAAGGGAGACGGGGTTCGGCGGACGTGGTTCCTCTCCACTTCTGAACCACTCTTTTCCGACTCTCCTTTGTTTTCAGTCGCATCCCCAGTGCCCACTCACGGGCCACCCAGAAAGTGCCCCCCGCCCTCCCCACGCCTTAGCGACCTCTGCTCTTCCTACTACATAGTAATATATTACTTTCCAGCAAGTTAAAAAGCCCCATTCATTACCTCGTCTCGTCTCACTTCACACCCAAAGGGACTCAAATCGTTGGCAGGTTTGATTTGAGGCTGCACCGGCGGTTATTCGGCGGGTTGGACCTCGGCAACTCCGCGCGGCGCCGCGTTCCCCTCCCATCCTCCCGACTAAGGAGCGCGCCCCCTGGACCGGGGGCGGGGGTTGCAGNGTGGGTCCCCCAGGGCCCCGCGGGGGGGGGGCGCGCCGCAGCCCCGCGCGGAAACCCTCCGGTCTGGGGCAGATGTTTGTGCCTCGAGGTAGGTTTGCTCGGGGAAGAAGGCCAGGAAGTGACTCCTCCAGGGCTCCCGCAGCTCCCCAGCTGGAGGTGGAGCCCGGAGAAACACCTGCCACCGTGTCCCCGATTTCCTCAGGATGTTCTCAGAGCACTTCAAACACCCAGAGAGACTTGAGACTCAGATGTGAGGACAGAGTCCCAGGAGCACAGCAGCGAGACACGTTTGAGGGAGTGGTCAGAAGATCCTGCCCGGCCACTGGGTGTCACCTGGTTTTATCCTGGATAAAACGACGGGACCACCCACTCCCTCTAGCGAGACGCTTGTGCAGGGATCCTCACGTGTAGTGTACGCGGGTCATGAAATAAAACCTCAGCTCGTGATAAAGATCAGGACCCCCGAAGGGCCGTGACAATTTTAGTGGCCTGGATGGGGGCTGGGAGGGANNNNTGGACAGGTAAGGAAGGAGCAGTCAGAAGACACTAGGAAGATGCCTACTCCGAGACCACAAAGGCTGCCTGGTTTCAGGGCAGGATAGCAAATCCCTGGAGGTGCTGGGTAGGGGGGCCGGAAACCTGCCATAGGGCTAAAACTTGGGATCTGGGTTTAGCCAAAGTGAAAAACTTAGGGGACCTGGCACAGTTCTGAGAAACCACTCCAATCCCCAGTGACACAGCCCAGGGCGCTGCGGTGTTTTCAATAGTAGTACATCACAGGGATCAAATCACACTGGGTCTGGAGTTGGCCACCAGGGTTTGAATCCCACTTCTACCATTTACTAAGAAGTTGGTATTATTAGACAAGTTCTTTGACCTCTTGCTGCTTTTTTCATTTATAAAAGTGTGTGCGGTGGGGCGAGTACCCACCTCAGTGGTGTAAGGACTAAATAAGAATCTATGTTATTTTTTTAGGCTAAAGTTACCCTTTTTTGGTCAAAAGTGTCGAATATTGGCAAGTTCATGTGGTTCAACCTAGTAAGATGCTTGGTACATAGTAAACATTAAAATATTAGCCAGAAGAAACCAGCATTTGAGCACCTGCTATGTCATGCTGGGTTTTTTTTTTTTCCTAGACAAAAAGTGAGACTACCTTGTTCTTTAGGTTTTTTTTTTTTTTTATTCATTTTTCGAGAGAGACAGAGACAGAGTGCAAGCAGGGGAGGGTCAGAGAGAGAGAGACACAGAATCTGAAGCAAGCTCCAGGCTCTGAGCTGTCAGCACAGAGCCCAACACGGGGCTCGAACCCACGAACCATGAGACATGAACTGAGCTGAAGTCGGACACTTAACCAACCGAGCCACCCAGGCAACCCCAAAATTATCTTTTAACAGTCCTGTTGGACACAGTTCATTCCTACCTTCCCAATCTTGGCTCCCGGGCAACCACTTACCCACTCTCTGTCACCATTGGTTAGTTTTGCCTTTCTAGATTTTTGTATTCTTTTGTGTTTGGTTTATTTGAGCATGTTCTTTAAGATTCACCCATACAGTTGTAGGTATCAGTGATTTGTTCCTCTTCATTGCTGAACAATATTCCATCCCATGAACATAATACTACAACCTCCTTGCCATTCACAATGACAGCATTTTGGATTGTTTCTAGTTTAGGGCTGGTATGAATCAAGCAGTGTGTGTACTCAAGTGCAAGTGTGGGCATGCTTCTCTGAGGTGGATGAAATTACTGCCAAAAACTGCCAAATTGTTTTCTCAAATGGCTGTACACTTTGCATTCCCACATCTTTGTCAACACTTGGTATTGTAATTCGTTTTAAACTCAGCCATTCTAGTGGGTGGGTAAGTGGTAGAATCTTATTGTAGTTTTAATTTGCATTTCCCTGACCATGAGTGATGTTGAACATCTTCCCTGGGCTTTTCTGGCCATTAGTACATCTCCTTTTGTGACGATTCTGTTCAAATCTTTGGGACATCTGGCTGGCTAGGTTGGGAGGGCATAAGACTCTTCATCTCAGGGTAGTGAATTTGAGCCCCATGCTGGGCATAGTGATTACTTAAAAAAATAAAATCTTTTTAAAAAAGTGTTCAAATCTTTTGCCTATGTTTTATTGAAAAGCCTTGCCTTATTGAGTTTTAAGATTTTTAAAAATATATTCTGGATAGAAAGCCTTTGTTAGATATGTATTATGCATGTTTTATCCCACCCAGTCTGGTGTTTGCAGTGTCCTTTTATTGAAACTTGAAGTTTTCATTTTTTAAAAGTTCATTTACTTACTTTGATAGAGAGAAAGGATGGGCAGAGTGAAAGGGAGAGAGAGAATCCTAAGCAGGCTCCATGCTGTCAGCCCAGAGCCCAAATTGGGGTTCAATCTCACAAACCATGAAATGATGACCTGAGCCGAAATCAAGAGTTGGATGCTCAATCAACTAAGCCACCCAGGTGTCCCTTAGATTGAGTACAGTTTATCAATATTTTTGAGCCATGCTTTTTGTGTTCTAAGAAATCATTACCTAATACAAAATCACAGATTTTATATTTTCTCTTGGAAGTTTTATAGTTTTTATTCAGATCTATGCTTTAATTGTTGTATATGATGTGAGGGAAGAGTTGAAGGTCATTTCCCCTAGATATTCAGTTGCTCCAGTACCATTATTGACTAACTGTACCTTCCCTGTTGAATTAATTTGGCACTTTTGTCGAAAATCAACTGATCATATATGTGTGGGTCTATTTCTGGACTTTCTTTTTTATTAAGTTTTTCATTTTAATTCCAGTTTAGTTAACAGTGCTGTGTTAGTTTCAGGTGTTCAATATAGTGATTGAACAGTTCTATACATCACTCAAAAATGTGGAAGGCTTCATGCATCTGTGTGCCATCCTTATGCACGGGCATGCTAATCCTCTCTGTATCGGTCCAATTTTAGTATAATGTGCTGCCGAAGTGAGCACTATTTTTGGACTCTATTCTGTCTTATGTGTTCAATATGACCATCTTAATGCCAAATGCAGTCTTGGTTACTGTAGCTCTGTAGAAAGTTTTGAAATCAGGTAGTACAAATTCTTTTTCAAAATTGGCTATTTGCATTACCATCTACGTTTTACCAACTTGCTGATGTCTACAGAAAAAAAATAGAGCACA
Source organism: Crocuta crocuta (assembly GCF_008692635.1). Taxonomy (NCBI): domain Eukaryota; kingdom Metazoa; phylum Chordata; class Mammalia; order Carnivora; family Hyaenidae; genus Crocuta; species Crocuta crocuta. The sequence goes on along the minus strand of NW_027551569.1, from coordinate 4,472,136 downwards.
CTAGTGATGATCCTTTTCAATGCTTGCAACTCCATACTGGTTTTCCCCAATGAGTAAGAAAACCCCTCATCCTGACAGCCCAGGGCAGCAAGCCTCTGGCCCCTCCTCCTCAACACCACCTTCCCCCTCCCTACATCATCCTTCCCTTTGCTCACAGAACATCAGCCACTCTTTCTTTGGGATCCTCCATGCCTTAGAAATGTTTTCTCTATCACCTCTGTCTAAAACACATACTGGTTACCCACCCTTTTTTTTTTTATCATGCTCTTTACTTTTCCTCCACAGACTTAGTAAGATGATGTATGTGTCCATAAGCTTGTTTATTTGTTTGCTGCTGGTACAGGTATTGCTCAGTGCCTGACATGGAAAGAATACTCCATATTTATTGGTTGAATGAATGAAGGCAGAGATAGCTTTCTGAATAGTTTATTTGGGCAAAACAATATTATTTGCATGGGATGATTCTTAAGTCATTTCAAGTAGTTCCCCTTCAGTTCTTAACATGTGCTCTCAAAACTGATACACCTGACCCAACCCATTATTTATAGCTTCACAGTCATCCAACAAGGTAAAAAAAAATCATCTGGCAAAAAAGGTAGATGGGAATAAGGGAGAATGAGAGAAGAGTGACATTTTAACACAGTACTAGAATTGAACATTTTTAATTTACATTCCCCCCCTCACACTTTCTCAGATTAGATAAGCATCCCAGCAATGGAGAGGGGTCATCACAGCACCTCTTGCAAAGTCCAGCTTACAGGCAAATCGGTCAATGAAAAAAAAAAAAAAAGGCCAACAAAATACGATCTCAGCTCCCCATAAGCTATTTCTCTGTTCTTATTCTCTTTCCCCCTTCTCTTAGTGTGTGCTACCTTTCCACAGAGAGGGATCATCAAGACTGTGTGGACATGCTGGCTGAATTGACATGGTGATTTCACCAGTATCCTATAAAGAACCATCAAGGATGCTTTTTATCCTTTTAACCATTGGTTTATCATCACTGAGGGAACATGACCGAATGTTAAGGGTGAAGACAAGTTACTGCTCCACCCCAGTCAGGAATATGTCCCACACTCCCTTAGAAGGGCTGGGCCAAGCGACAAAGCTTTGCACAAGAAACCTGAGAATTGTCAGAAAAGGCAGGCTCTGAATGGACTCAAGGCTCCTCATGCATGGAGGGATCCACCCATCCAGGGAAATGGCAAGAAGGCAGGACACTTAGCCCATCAGGGTATTGCTCTTGTCCTTTTCATTCAGCTTCCCCACAACTACTCCAAAAGAACAGAGCTTTGGGTATTGCTTCATTAAAAACGTGTAGCTGCAGTTTAAGAACTACTGCATTCTTTAGGATCAGTTTATAATAACTCATCATACCACAGAGAATCACAGTTTTAAGGCCATCTATCACGTGTACTATGTAGTAAACAAGACCTTGCCCACGTGTACCCCATCAAGCCACTTCCAAGGGTGGACTGCCAGACTCAACAGAGAAGACTAGAATAAAGAACTTTAGTAAGTACTCAAGCTAACTCCTTTGGTTTCTGCCTTAAAGAGACTCAATCTATACCAAAAGGTGCTTGGAAAACAGAAGTCACTGGAGAAGACAAAAGGGGCAACATTGTCCATACAATTAAAAGCAAAAGGATCACTGGCTAGTCCTGGGATCTCTTTTGGATGAGAAGGCAGGAGGCCAACCTTCTAATTAGGCTATCTGGGCACCTAGGAATTGGGCAGGAGCCTGAACACATTTCCTGTGGCCAGAGCTGAGGAGAGAATAGATAGGCTCTTCTCCACGTGGAAGGGATTTTGATTAACTGGCTTAATGGATTAAGATGCCTGCTGGGCACTGAGCTTCCAGTTAAGCAGGTAGCAGTTTAGGTTTTCAGGCTGCATTTAAGCAAATAGCTGCTCAACAGCCAAGAAGAATCCTTTGATTTTCATGGCTCCCACCTTCACAACCCCTTCGGGCTATGCTGACTTTACCTGTAGGAGACATCAACAATTCTGACCTTCAAGAAGACAGAAGGCAAAGCACTACACTCTTCCCCCTTAGCCACTAGAGATGAAAGCCCATCGTGGCTTACCTAGAACACCAGGGAAGGAAAGACACCCTGGGAATTAGGTCCAGCAGTTCTTCACACAAGAGAACCAGGAGACAGTCAGTTGTATTCGATCTTATCGATGGTTTTGCCACATCGTGACAAATTCTTACAGAACAAGAATTACCCAAATTCTTTTTCCTCACTGCCTATGGTATGAACGTTTATAGCAGTCCTGTGCTTCTGCCCAATCTAGTGTGACTAGGGGCCAGAGAGCCTTATCAATTTGGAAAGGGGGTGGGGTGGGGGTAAAAACACAGAGGTAGTGGTAGATAGCATCCCCTCTTACCCCTTCCCTGAGAAGCCAGGAAATCTCTCCATGTAAGCCATTTTCTCCTGGTTTTCACTAACAGAAATGAAGCAAAGCATATTAAACACTACAGAGTTCAGCTAGACTGTACTAGTCATAACAAACTTAGATATAGGCTCCCTCAAGTGGGGCACAAAGAAGTTCACTGTCTCCCCCTGAAAGCTAAGGCTGAGTGTCCCAAGTATCTGACCTAGTAATCTCCAAACACAGCACTACCATGTCTGTTTTCTATGGAGTTGAAATCCTAACAATCAAGAATTGGAAGGTATAGAAAGCAAGGCCAAATATAGGAGGTAGGGATTACAGAGACAAATCATTGGCAGACTATTCCCTTCCTAGGCTTCTGAAAAAGGGCAATGAGCAAACACATAGCCCTGAGCAACTACATAGGGCATTTCTGTTTACCTTGCATGACTACATCAGGAAAAAGGATGCTTTGACCTTCTTAAGTCCTCACCCCATCATGAAAGTTAAAGATAGTAATTACAGGGGCACCTGGGTGGCTCAGTTGGTTAAGAGTCCGACTTGGGCTCAGGTCATGATCTCACGGTTCATGGGTTCGAGCCCCGCATCGGGCTCTGTTGTGACAGCTCAGAGCCTGGAGCCTGCCTCAGATTCTGTGTCTCTTCTCTTTATTTGTCCCTCCCTTGCACTGTCTCTCTCTCTCAAAAATAATAAAACATAAAAAATTTTAAAAAAGGTTAACTACAAGACTAAGATGTCAAGTTCTTCAAACAAGCAAGCAGTTCTTTGGGGTTCTGGAGATTAGGATGATTTATTTTTTTTTATTTTTGAGAGAGAGAGAGAGCAAGAGAGAGAACACAAGAGGGGAAGAGAGGGAGAGGGAAAGAGAAAGAATCTTGAGCAGGCTCCATGCTCAGAACAGAGCCCCACGCGGGGCTCCTTCCCATGATCCTAAGGCTCATGACCTAAGTTGAAATCAAGAGTTGGACACTTACCCAGATGTGCCACCCTGGTGCCCCAAGACTAGGATGATTTTTTTTAAAGTTTATTTATTTTGAAAGAGAGAGAGCAGTGTGCACACAAGTCGGGGAGGGGCAGAGAGAGAGAGAAAGAGAGAGAGAATCCCAAGCAGGCTCTGTGTTGTCAGCTTGAGCCCAACTCAGGGCTTGAACTCACAAACTGTGAGATCATGACCTGAGGTGAAATCAAGAGTCGGATGCTTAACCAACTGAGCCACCCGGCTGCTCCTAGGATGATATTTAAAGGGAAGAAATCTTCTAGAGCAAAGCAAAAAATTGAAGTGCTCCAAAGACCCAAGCCCTGAACATACTTGTTGCATATTTACTTGCTGTAGTGTGCATGCCATATTCTGGGGTAAAGCTTTTAGCATCTGCCACTGCCTCTCTGTGATTGTGATGTCTCCTAGGTATAAATTTCCTGGTTTCTGATGTGATCTGCAAAAAAGGTCTTATAAGCCTGAAGTGGATAAAGGCTATGCTGAATAGGAAGATGGATGAGAAAAAGTGGTAAGGTTAGTCCCGTTTTTACTGACGGACTCCGCTTCTCGGCTTTGGTAATAGTTAGCTGCTGCCTGTTTGCATCCCCTTAGATTTGTGAGTCAGGCTGTGTTTAACCATGCATTAGACAGTACCTATGTCTACTCATTCCCAGTGACTGTATTTATATACACCTGTATTTCCCTAGATGCTTGGTTAAATAATGATACTTGTGATATGACTGGACCCTAGATTTATATTACAGTTTCCAAGAAGAGACAACCAGCATGTATAACATTTTGTTCTCTAGAAAGCAGAGATCCTGGGTCGATCACAGTTTTGTCTCTTCAAAAATAAACTTGTAACTTAACTACATTTATCCTGACATAACTTTGCACCAGCAAAGTGATATAAATACATATATAAATATATGTATTTAAATGCCCATACTGACATTTTAAATTGCAGTGACTTCATGCAAGCCAAAGTAAAAAGAGTAGCAGGTGAGTTCGTTGCTTAAAGTTTGTGACTTTTGCAAGCCCTATATCATTTGATAGTAACTACAGTGTAAACACTATCTGGTGTTCTAGTGGGGTTCTATGGTGAGGAACTAGATGTAGGGGAAAGGTTAGCAATCTACTTTATTTTACAGGACTAGTTACTTAGTTGACACAATCTCTTTTTTACTTCGATTTATACATGGTAAATATAGTTCCTGCATTTCTACTTGCTTCGTTTATTCACCCTTTTCTACTGTTTAAAAAAGTAAAACAAAACCTCGGAGTATCTCAAAGGCTGAAGGCTCTCAAAGTGCTGGGAGTGACCAAAGATAACACGAGACATGAAAACAAAACTTCACCAACAATCATATTGCTTCCATCCTCCCCTACACATATCTGCAAAAACACCACAGCTGATGACAAGATGCCCAGGAGAATTTGGACTGAGTATTTTTACCAGTTCAAGGAGTGATTTCAAAAACAGAGACGTGAAAACTACTTTTACACACAGTGTTTCCATTCTGTTCCCAATCCTTTCCCCATGTTTACTTGATGGCTACTATAAGACAAGCTGATTTTGGATATAATAAAGTCAAAAGTTCTCTCCACTTAAGCTTTGGTCAACAGAAAAAAGTAAGAGCTTTAACATGGTGGTTTTCAGATTTGTTCTTTGGTCAGGCAGTATAAAGCTCTCTGAAAGAAGTCCCCTTACCTGGAAAGAGTCGAAATAGAGGGTCCCCAGTTTAGCAAAGAGATAATAGGGGTTCAGAATTTCTCAAGAGGAAAAAAAAGGAAAAAAGAGAGAGACCCTAAGCCCCAGATGCCAGATTAGAATTCTCTTAGGACACAAAGAATGATACAAGAGAACTAGCAGTCAGAAGAGTAAGACTGAAACGGGTCAGCTTTTCTAAAAAGGGTAAGTTAATAACTTTAATCCTTAAACAGGAACATGACAAATGATTTCTGAGCAGAGGATTTACCAACATTTTCCTTTATCAGTTTAAATCCTAATGTGGACCCAGACCCAGGCAGAAGAGTAGAAAACAGCACGAATCAACCACAGATATGCCACCAGGAGTAATCCGTGCTCTGCACGTGGCCCCAGCCATCTGACCCCTGAGGGATGGAGGTCACCCTGCCGAACAGCTGCAGACACAGAACACACAGTGAGGTGTGAGTCAGCTTCACCACACAGGTCTGACCAGGGTGGGATGTCGGTACTTTGTGAACGATTTAAGTGTTTTAAGTAGCAGGTGGGAGTGTTAGTTTAGAGCCTGGGAAAAACCCAGAAATTGGGCATAGCCCTCAGACAGTGACCACTACAAAGAAATATTTGACGGTGAAGGAAGGAATCATCTGGTGACCAGAACAAAATGGAACAAGACCAAGCCTTGGGAGGCTGCTGGCCAGGGGGAGATACACAATGAGGGGCGGTTTGAGCAATGCTAGTGTTTCTGGTCTTTCCTAGACGGCTGAACTTGAGATGAAAGGAACACTTTGGTTGAGTCCTTGACTGGTTAAATAAGGATTCTGAGGCTGGGGGCCTCTGAGACCCGGACGGGAAGTAAGTGGAAGGCACTTGCTCCCTGGGAAGGGGGGCTGGGTGAGTGTCCAGGCTGGGGTGCCGGGGCCGGCAGGGCCTTCTGTAGGGCCACATCCACAGGCGGTGGGGAGAGGGTAACGGCCTACGTGGTCAGCCAGGGACAGGCTAGGGTCAGCGTGATTTCACAAGGAGAAGAGTTATAAAATAAAACATTTTTAATGGACAAAAAAGTAGAGTGGGTCACCTCTTGTTTGAAAGGTGAAATGTAGCAAAGGAAGAATGTGAAGCAGTTTTTTTACTATTTACAAAATGCCATTTAGAGTGAGGTGGCCACCGTCAGTAGTTGAGGAAATGTCTTTCACATGAGATGGCCACAGAAGTATGGTTCCTGGCACTGGCTCAGAAAGGCCGCACACTGTCCTGGGTGAGGGAGAGTCCCTCCGAGTGAGCACCAAAAAGGCTCAGTCTTCTGTTTCTTCATATGTAGTCTCGTCAAAGGGCCTGTCCAGTAGAGGCACCAACCGATGCCGGGAATACTTCAGTTGCAATAGGTCCCCAACTTCATCTATCTCTTTTAAAGCCTAAAATAGGTAAGAACAGAGTTAGTCAGAGGAATGGGGTTCTGGCATGGCTGGTGCTTTATTTTTCTAAAAACATTCATGGGTAAGATTATCCTTTATGGGAGCGTTCGTGTCTGGTGCATTTACTCTGATCAGACTACAGGACAGCTGTGGAAAGGGCTGTCTCTCCATCATATCATACACACCTTCTGTTCACTCTTATGGTTGGTTATAATTTCATAAGAAAATGTATGCCTTCTACTTCATAAAAGGGAATCAACTGATTATTAGTAAAAGACACATTTGCCTGTTCTTACATTTAATTCTTAAAACTCGGTGTTTGTAGAGAGAAAAAAAAAACCCATGAGTAAACAGTATTCCTTATTTATTTAACAGAAGAAAAAAAACTTTTTCACTCCAAATGTGGATAATATAGAAAGCAAATTAAGAACTGCCCTTCAGAGTGTGATCAGTGGTATCTTCAAGAAAAGGTTTTTTTTTTTTTAATTTTTTTTAATTTTTTTTATTTTTTAATGTTTTTTATTTATTTCTAGGAGAGAGAGAGAGAGAGACAGCATGAGCAGGGGAGGGTCAGAGAGAGAGGGAGTGACAGACTCTGAAACAGGCTCCAGGCTCTGAGCTGGCAGTCAGCACAGAGCCCGACGCGGGGCCCGAACCCACGAACCGCGAGATCATGACCTAAGTGAAAGCCGGACGCTTAACCGACTAAGCCACCCAGGCGCCCCTCTTCAAGAAAAGGTTTAACTGCAAGTTCCATATGGAAACAATTTAAGACTGACTTTTAGCTGGAAGAACCCATTAACCATTTATCCCCCTAACCTCTGATTCAGGATTTATTAATTTAAAACAACACATGACTTATGAAGATCACAAAAGAAAGGACATTTATGAACTCTGACTTCAGAAAAACCTAATGTTTTTATTGATGTAAAAAAGAAAATGAATAAACAGAAAAAACCCCACAGTATCCCAAAGGGATTACATGATTTCCTCTGATCCCATACCAAATATTTCAGATCAGTTGGTTTTATTTATTTACTTATAAAAGATAAAATTGTAACTAGAATCTGTTAGTTTGCCATTATGTGGGCTACCTGTTAGATTAGCAATAAGAAACTGTTACAAGTACCACCATCTGTTAACAATCTACATTCAACCACTAGACAGGGTGACATACGTTCTTAGGGAAAAAAAATGTATGAATCAGAATTGAGTTTGGTCCTTGAATAAGAGAATATTCTAGGACAACTGTGCCTCAGAGCTGATTGATAACCTTGCCCTTCTCATTTTTATTTTTTAAAAAAATTTTAATGTTTTATTTATTGTTGAGAGAGAGATAGAGACAGCATGAGCAGGGGAGGGTCAGAGAGAGAGGGAGACACAGAATCTGAAGCAGGCTCCAGGCTCTGAGCTAGCTGTCAGCACAGAGCCTGATATGGGGCTCGAACCCACGAACTGTGAGATCATGACCTGAGCCTAAGGCGGACACTTACCTGACTGAGCCACCCAGGTGCCCCTGTTTTATTTATTTCTGAGAGAGAGAGAGAGAGAGAGAGACAGCATGAGCAGGGGAGGGTCAGAGAGAGAGGGAGACACAGAATCTGAAGCAGGCTCCAGGCTCTGAGCTAGCTGTCAGCACAGAGTCTGACACGGGGCTCGAACCCACAAACTGCGAGATCGTGACCTGAGCCGAAGTCGGATGCCACCCAGGTGCCTCAATTTAATGTTTTATTTAATTTTGAGAGAGAGAGAGCACTCGAGCGAGAGCTTGAGGGGAGGGTCAGAGAGAGAGGGAGATATGGAATCCGAAGANGTAGGAGGACAGGGAGGGAGGGAGGGAGATAGGAGGGAGGGTGTGGAGAGAATCTTAAGCGGCTCCATGCTCAGCTCAGCATGGAGCCCAAAGCAGGGCCTGATCCCACAACCCTGGAATCATGACCTGAGCTGAAATCAAGAGCTCAACCGAGTCACCGAGGTGCCCCAAATTTTAAAGTATACAATTCAGTGCTTCTTAGTATATTCACAGAGGTGTACAACTTTCATCACCATCTAATCTTAAAGCATTATCATCTCAAAAAAAAAGAAACCCCCTACTTACATCCTCACCCCTGTTTCCTCCTAGGCCCTGAAAACCACCAATCTATTTTCTGACCCTATGGATTTGCCTGTTCTGGACATTTTATTACTTAGCATAATGTGTTCAAGGCTCATCCATGGTGTAGGGGTCCAACTTCATTCTTCTGCCTGTGGTTATCCAGTTGTCCAGTACCACTTGCCGAAGAGACTATTCTTTCCCCATTAACTAGTCTGAGCTCCCTTGTGGGGAATCAACTGGCCATAGAGGCATGGTTGTACTTACGGACTCTCAATTCTATTCCACCATTGGTCTACACATCTGTCCTTATGCTAGCGCCCCACTGATTTAATTACTGTAGCTTTGTAGTAAGTTTCAAAATTGGGGAGTTTGACTCCTCCAATTTAGATTTTCCCTTTCCATACTGTTTTGGCTACCTGGGGCCCCTTACAGTTAGTTCCATATGAACTTGAGGATCAGCTTTTCCACTTCTGATAAAAAAGCCACTAGAATTTTGACAGGGACTGCATTGGATCTACATAGTTTGAGTTTTCGGTATACAAGTTTCTCATATCCTTGGTTAAATTTATCCCTGGATATTTTGTTCTTTTGAATTCTAGCATAAATGAAATTTTCTTAATTTCCTTTTTGTTTCTTCACTGCTGGTATAGAGAAACATACCAACTTTGTGGTGATTGTTTACTCTGCAACTCTGCTAGCTACACTTATTAGCTCTAGAGGTTGGTTTTGGTTTTTCTGTGTGTGAATTTTATGGCATTTCTATGTAATCATGTCACACTGCTTATTACACGCAAAATTCACTTGTACTCCTCATGAGGCTCACATTGCCTCCATCAAATTATCCTAGGACAAAACAACTTCATGAAACCTATTGTTTCAAAAAATGCACTTTATGCTTCAAGAAAACTAAATGGGAGGCAAAATCAAACAATTCCTTAAGTGGATCTTATGAAAAGGGTGATTATGTGGAAACTAATTTGACAATAAACTATTTGTAAAAAAAAAAAAAAAAAAAAAAAAGAAAAGGGTGAGAACTCTCAACTGGCAAACATTTATTGGCAATAGAAATCTACTTCAATATCTTGGCTACATCTGAATTCTTTAATGAATGTGTATAGTCTTTGGGAGTCAAAGCTGTTGTAAGAAGACAGAGTGTACCGGTGTAGCCAATGCTTATAATGACACAGATCTTTTTTGAAAGGCACATCAGGGGCGCCAGGGTGCCTCAGTTGGTTAAGTGTCCAACTTTGGCCCAGGTCATGATCTCATGGTTCGTTGGTTCAAGCCCTGCGTCGGGCTCTGTGTTGAATGCTTGCTCAGAGCCTGGAGCTTCTTCGAATTCTATGTCTCCTTTTTTCTCTGCGCCTCCCCCACTCACACTGTCTCTCAAAAGTAAATAAATGTAAAAAAAATATATAAATAAAGGCACATCACACTTTCAAACATCCATATAGAAGAGAATGGAAGAAAAGCTGGTATTAGTGAATTAAAAAAGAAATAATGAAGAAATTCACCAGTAAGATTTTTGAAAAATGGGAAATCTATTGAAAGAAATCTAAAAGGCACAGTCAAAGCAAAGAAAAAGAAAGAAAAAGATACAGTATCAATAATACTCTGAATCTAGTTTTCCAATGTCAGAATGTGATTAAAAATATAAAGTTTAAAAAAAAAAAGGCTTGCAGTAGAAACAGTACAAGGTGAGTTACACAGTTGTAGAGACCATAATAAGGGACAGAGTAGGACAAGATAAGGCGAGAAATTCCCCAGAGCCCTGATGGGTCTAGTGGGTGATGCTAATGGCTTTGCAATTTTTTTTTTCTAAACTGCAATGTTTTAAGCAGCACTGTATACTCCCTCCTCTATTTTACCAGCCAATACCTCAGGTGCTCAAAGAACTTAAAGATCAATAGATGATTAATTTCATCTGATATCCAGGCGTTCTTAGAGTAGGTATATTTATATCAAGGTCAAAGTGTCGACTTACAGTATCAAGTATTTCTTTGGTATGAGCTGCTGACAGGCAAAACCTGGCTCTGGACTCAATAATCGGAGTAGCAGGAAATCCCACCACAACTACCCCAATATTCCGCTTCAGCATCTCCCGTCCAAAGGCGCTGCAAGGAGAAAGCAAGATAAGAACCAGGAAGAATAAACAACCACATTACAAAGGTCTTTGGTCCTGCACAATTTAAACTCTTAGGTGATACAGGGATTGGAGACTTCTATTAGGAATTTCCTCTAACTTCTTCTCAAGTGAAAACTGCCAAAGTTCTTTAATTCAGTCCTAAAGTGGTCTTTTCCCAAACAGTTTCCTTCACAAGGGTAAAGAATATAGTTGTCAGAGACCAATTTTCATTAGGGCCTGCCTAAAGTAATTTGCAGTTATAGCCTTAAAGTGTCCCTGACACATTAGAGTGGTTCAGAGGCTTCAAAATGAACTTGAGTTTATTTTTTTTAATATTTATTTTGTTAAATGTTTTATTTATTTCTGAGAGAGAGAGTGACAGTGTGAGTAGGGGAGGGTCAGAGAGAGAGGGAGACACAGAATCCGAATCAGGCTCCAGGCTCTGAGCTAGCTGTCAGCACAGAGGCTGACACAGGGCTCGAACCCACGAATCATGAGATCATGCCCTGAGCTGAAGTTGGACGCTTAACCGACTGAGTCACCCAGGCACCCCAATATTTCATTTATTTTTGAGAGAAAGAGACAGAGCAAGAGCAGGGGAGGGACAGAGAGAGAGAGACACACACACACAGAATCTGAAGCAGGGTCCAGGCTCTGAGCTGTCAACACGGAGCCTGACATGGGGCTTGAACCCACAAACCCGTGAATCATGACTGGAGCCAAAGTCAGAGGCTTAACCAATTGAGCCACCCAGGCACCCCGTCAAGGACAAGCTTTTAAACTCAAGTTCATTAGGGGCACCTGGGTGGCTTAGTAAGCTTAAGACTCTGACTTTGACTCAGGTCATGATCTCACGGCTCGTGGGTTTGGTTTGCATCAACCTCTTTGCCCATAGCTTGGAGCCTGGAGCCTGCCTTGGACTCTGTGTCTCCTTTTCTCTCTGCCCACCCCCCTCCAAAATAAATAAACACTAAAAAAAAAATTTAAACCTTGTCCTTGAAGTATTAGGTTTGGCAGTTTCAACAATTCTTTTTGTTTTTTTAAATTTATTTTTTAGTTTATATCCAAGTTAGTTAATTAATTAGTTAATTAATTAGTTAATTAGTTAGTTAGTTAATTTCATTTAAACAAGAGAGAGAAAATCCAACACCTCTGCTTTGGCTCCTTTCCTCCATCCCCTGTAAAGCTATAATGCCAAATATGCATAGGACTTCCTGTTGAAAAGTGAAACTTCTTTTCCCTCAGTGGGCACTGTTTCCCAATTTCCTCATTATCCTTGGAATCAACATACGTCCCCGCTTTAATTTTCCTTCCTATATCCACTTTAATAAACATTTGCTGAGTGCCCTTTGAGTGCCAGGGACCATGGTGGGCACTGGGGATTCAAAGATGAAAAATATTTGCTTCCTTAATGAGTTCAATTAAACCTGAGAAATAATCCTTATCCAGTTTTATATTTAAGATCAAGTCAAAATTCACAAATCTGAAAAGATACGTGTTTTTTGTTTCTTTGTGGTTTTGTTGTGTTTTTTTTACTGAGTCGACAATAAGCAGATAACTTCTTTCTATCTCTGATGCAGTTTTGCCTACTTTGCAAATGACCATATTTGCTCACTTCATATTACTTTTCTTTCTTTTTTTATTACTTTTCCAATGTCTTCTGGTTTGTTATATACCCGGCCTCCTCAAATACACTGGAAGCTGCTCCAGAGCAAGGCTTTCCATTATACACGAGTTGCACAAATCAAAGAAACCGCTGTAATCTGCAACAACAGGCCCTGACCTCAAGGCTCCCTGCTGGGCACTGCATTTCAGCTCCACTCCCCTTCTTGCTACCCCTCTATCGGCTAAGTGTGTTCTTGTGTTATGCTATTTGTGCAGAACTTCTTTCTCCAAGTGGCTAACTCAGCTCCTTCATGTGTCACACAAGGCTCATGTGTCATCTTCCCTTCCCACTGGCTCACCCTGACCATTTCATACTGCCACCTGCCCACCCCCAGGGTACTCTCTGCCCATGTGCCCTGCTCTACTTTTCCCCATAACATGTAACATCTTCCAATGAATCACATAACTCATTTATTACATTTGTCTGACTCCTGCCCCATTAGAACATAAGCTCCAAAAGGACAGAGATTTTTTATTTTTGTGTTTTGTTCACTGACCTATCCCAATCTCCTAGAAGAGGGCATTGCACTCAATATTTGTTTCATGAAAGGTTATCAAGTTAACATCTTTCATAAACTGGAATCCACTATTTATGGAATTTCTAGCAAATGAAGGTAGGTTAATATAATGAGGCCAAGACAATTTTTCCTAACAAAATACATAAGCCTGAGTGTAAAAGCACAGAAAACTTAAGTCTAATGAGAGACCAATCTGTAATCTGCAACAAAACATACCCAATTTTGGCTGGCATGTAGAGCATCAAAGGCACCACTGGAGAATCTTCATTTCCATAGATGATGAAGCCCATCTCTTTCAGACGTCTTCTGAAATACCTGGTATTTTCGGCTAACTGCTGTATACATTCTTTGCCTGGAAAATCATGAGGAGGAAAAAAAAAAACACTAAGGAAAAAGGAGTGGAAAAAGGAGAGCAATCTCCTCTATCTCCATTCTATCAATTAGTCCTATGTTTGGTTCTTCCTTTCTAACATAAAATATTTTCACATAACAAACTGTATGAAATATAAATACAAACAACTCTTGCTTTGAACACTGTTACAGTAGGTGTTGATAGCAGATTTTGTAATAATGTACAGAATGAAGTTTAATGATTAATATTTTCATGGCACATTAGCATCCTTAGAAACATTTTCGATACACCTCATTTCACATCCTACCATCTCTTAACAGTAGGTAAAATATTAACTGTTATCTTCATTTTATAGGTTAGGTGACTCTCACAAAGGTGGTGACTGGCCTGCAGTCACACATCAACAGGTGGCACAGCTGAGACTAGAATCTAGGTCCCTCAACTTCAATATTCATTCCAATGAATTATGCTGCAAATAATTTTATACATCAGACCAGAGATGGAGTCATTTAGAGCCCCAAACTTTGCTCTTAAGAGTTTGGTTTATGTTACCATTTCCCTGAAACTACTATCACACAATAGCATATCCATAATAATGTAAAATCATATTTTTAATTCCAATTTGTTCATCTTCCCTTCGTAGGGGTGGATTATAACGAACATTTCTCAAACTGCTGAGTGACCAAATATTTGAACCGGGTTTTGACGTTATGGTAGGTAAATCTAGGAACAGACATCCAACAACTGTTCTGGGATGAAGAGCAAGTCTAAATCCAAAAGCAGCTCACAAAGGGCTCAGAACTGCTTAAGGGTCTTCCCAACCACAAATACTCACAAATTAGAAAACATTGTAGTCCTCTTCTCACATATATTAGAGAGGTAACAAATTAATATTTTTTAAAGTACAAATGTCATACACTTCTAAAGATAAATTAATCAGTTGATCAGGAACAAACATCCTTAGAATACTAACATACCCATCCCCTGATGAAAAGCTACCCTAGAGAAGCCTGCTACAAATAACCCCGAATTAATACTCTGTGTAAAGAATTTCAAGTTAACCAAAGAATAACACTCAAACTTAGATTGGCTTACTGTGAACACTGAAGAAAATCACTTATTTTAAGACTTATGTCTTACAATAAAGCAGACATTACAATATGTTACGTTTAAGAATATTGAGAATCTTGGAGCCCTGTGCCCAGGTTCTTCCCTAGAAATACCAATTCATACTTAACTCTACATTTAGAAGAAAAAGAGACTTACACCTCTGGCCATGGTAAAATACCCAGGACCAGACTGACCTTTCTGGTGTTAACAACAGAAAACTGGACAAATCACATACAACAAAATGTATATATAATGTTTTTCGAACACCAGGTCAAGGCAGTGCAGGACTGTGCTGCTGGGGAGGAGGAAAATAGACAGGAGCCTCTGGATTGTGCCCCGACTACCTAGAGGCAGGTCCCAGGCTGCTGCCCAGGGACAGGGACCTAGTCTCTTCAGTTGAGGACACCAAAGGTTGGAGTTGGGGATGCTAAGGTGGCTAGAATTTGTCGGGAAGTGTGCAGGAAAGGAGGGAGAAGTGTACAAAGAGAGAAGTGTGGGGATCTACCCAGGGGTCTCTTGAGCCTCTGGCAGAGTGTCATCTGCTTGTGCGAGAAGAAACAAGCAGGGTCTGGTGGAAAAGCCAGCAGAAAGCAGCAGACTCAACAGTTCCCAGAGCTCATACAGAATTGGCAACAGTGTGTATTTTTACCTCCCAAAATGGAAAGCCCTGAGAGTCACACTAGTCATGGAGCTAAATTAGCCCTAGCTGAAAAGTTGCTGTGGATCTACCCTAACAAACCTTAACAGCAAGTCTCAAAAGGATCCGACTAATTTCAAGAACAAAGTCCAACACTACCTAAAGGAATACAACAAAGTACAGCCCTCCGATGTCAAATTTACAACATAGAATAAAAAATTCCAGCCATTCAAGGAAACAGGAAAATATGACCCAGCAACTGGGAGATAAGTCAATCAATAGCAATAGACCAGAAATAAGAGTACAGGCAGACAAGGATGCACAGAATGCTACTGCAGATATGCTCCAGACATTCAGAAAAGTGTGGGGGGGAAACATGATAAAAGGCAGAAAGGAAATATGCTGATGAATCTCAAAAAGCATTGTTACATGAAATAAACCAGACACAAAAGACACTACACTGTGTGCATTCATTTATAGGAAATTTTAAGAAAGACATAATTATAGAGACAGAAAACAGATTAGTGATTGCCAGGGAGTGGGGAGAGGACTGGCTGCAAAGGGGTATCAGGGAACTGGGGAGTGACAAAAATATCCTATTCCCCGACTGTGGTGTGGTATGACTGCCTGACTGCATACATCTGTCCACACTCATGGAATTATACACTTAAAGCAGGTGAATTTTACTGTATACAAACGATATCTAATTAAAGACAGTTTTTAAAAAATTGATACACCTGCACATTAGTATACATTATTTTTTCTGCACCCACCTTATTATTTTGCAATTTAATACCTTTTTCTCATCACAAACCAAATAGCTGAAAAAAATTTTTTTTCATTGCAAATGGCAAGACTTCATTTAAGAAAAACTTTTTTCCTCATTCCAAGAATATCAAGAAAAATCATCAAGGAAAAGAAGAAATCTTAGGAGATGAAGACCTTAACTTTATCAATTGCTGTATCATTCTAAAAGTTTTCTCTAATGGAAGGAAGTCAAAATCTCAGGCGCACTATTAATCACCATCTGGTCCCAGACAAAAAGAGTCCCCAGAGAACACACATCTAAAAGGACACTCCCAACACAACCCGAAGACCAGGGGAGTAGGCATTTAGAATCCCCAACCAATACAGCCCCATTATTGCTGACCAGTGTTCCTTTATAAAGATTCACCACTATTTTTTTGTCTACTCAAGTGCTAATGGACGTCAGGGATTACTAACCTTCTAATGGACGTCAGGGATTACTAACTTCATTTTGGCAGCTATTAAAAGTTGAGATTAAAAAGAATTCTCTCCTAAATATAGATCTAAGCATCATAGACACACTAGAATGGAGATAAAATTTAAAAGGAAATTTAAAAAAAGAAATTAACAGCTCAATATCATTTGATCCTAACTGCTTTAAATGGGTATAGTAAAATAATGTACTACT
Source organism: Crocuta crocuta (assembly GCF_008692635.1). Taxonomy (NCBI): domain Eukaryota; kingdom Metazoa; phylum Chordata; class Mammalia; order Carnivora; family Hyaenidae; genus Crocuta; species Crocuta crocuta. Next base: position 4,455,706 of record NW_027551569.1, on the reverse strand, counting down.
GACAGAAAGAAACATGCCCACAGATGTTAAATTACTTTTTCTTTCAGTAGGAGGCAGATCAAGGTTTTTGGAGACTGTCATTGCTTTTTCTTCTACGCCACACCAAGAAATTGTGTACTTTTCAAACTTTAAAGAGTTTAGCCCTTTACTGGGAAGGGTATCTGTGTCCTATTTTTAAAAGAACACTTACTGGCAAATGAATAGGGTAGGGATAAACGTGTGCGGGAGTCCAAGGAGACACAGGGCAAGTTTAAGACAAGTGAACTCACCCTGAACAGCAGTCACTGCTGGTAAGTACGGGAATAAAGACAGAGGAAGTGTCAAGACCAATGCTAAAGAATGAAGTCAATCAGAAATGGTAGTAGCAAATCATATGAAGTTCGGTGGTCTGTTTATCCTACAAAAGTCGTAGCCTGAGCCATGAACTGCTAATATTTGACTATTTGTGACCTAAAAATGGCAATTTTCTTATGGTTCAACCTAATAATATCAAAGATAATAATAGGAAAAACAGGTAAATAATAGCAGACAATTCAGTAAGCTCTGGCATTTACACATATTGGGAAGTAGTTAAGTAGTTGTTCCTCTTTCCTGAGGGGACACTGAGTTTAAAGACAACACAGTTACCTATTTTGAATTAAATGTCACCTAAAATACTAGTTAATATTAATGCAAGAAGTGTAACTAAACCCAATCTGCTAGCTCAGTTCTAAGAAGTTTTCTTACCACAGAGTTGCTGCAAGTTATAATAGGCTGGAAGAATGGTCTAACAGGGATTTTTTTTTTTTTTAAAGTAAACTCTACCCCCAATGTGGGGCTCAAACTCACGACCCCAAGATCAAGAGTCGCACGTCCTACCAACTGAGTCAGCGAAAGGCCCTGCTGATAGGGATTTAAAACATGTGAAGTGTAAAAAAGAAGGTTTAGTCTTCTTTTAAAAAATCTCTTAAAATGTCTTTATCCTTTTAAGAACACATATGGTAACAGAAGAGACCAGTATTCTTCTCTATTTGCAAACGTAAATCTTTACTTTTAAGGATGATAAAAAGCATCAAAGCAATTTTGAAAAAAACCTCTATACTGATTCTCTTTAACTTTTACAACTAAGCCTCACTGCGTGGCTGTGTGTTTGGAGTTCTTCAATATGGTTAGAATTAAACGATTTTTAGAACCTCCTTAATAAAAATCTATAGCTTGGCATGAAAGAAAGAAAAGGAAACAGGAGCACATAATTTAATTTCTCTAAAAATGTAACAGATAACTTTAATAGGTCATTTTTAGTCCTCAACTTCTTTGCAATAAATCTTATGCTTAGGAAGTAATGAAGGATCAATAGATTGTGATGGCATCATTAGATTCAGTTCTTTTTAATAAAACGAAACCTAAAAAGGTGGGGCATCACAACTATCTACTATTGATAATCACTATGTATTACTAACCTTAAGTCACCTTTACAAGATAGGATTAGACTTGGAGCTATAATTATTAACCCTGCCAAACATATTGTGAAGTTGTACCAAATGCATTCCAGATGTTCTCCAAAAGGAATGTTTTTATCAAGGCTTAATCCAGATTCCTCAGGATCGCCAGTCATTGTAAACTTAATGTTTGAAAGAACAACTGGACTATTACTCAAATAAAATTTCGTAAGCCCTTCCAAGCAGGTATCAATTAGAACAGATTGTGTTCTATGAGCTATACATTTTAAGTCTCTGGACTGGTTAAAAACACAGCAGGACAAGACCTATGTACAGAGTAAGGGGATACAAAAGGCAGCAGACCTTTGTCTGAAATGGCGTTAGTGCTAACTACTCAATTTATGCTTCAAAAATTATAGCATGTACTCACCTGCTTAAATAGCAATAGGATTGTCAATTTTGCTGATGAGCTTTTATATAACTTATAATCAACAAAATGTGTTTTGAGTCTGCAACTTCAAAAACAACATTTCCAGTGTAACTGAAATCTTTCAAAATAAAGGACACAAATATAAATGATGTTCAGCCAGAACTGATCCCCTAACTCACATCACACTCCATTACACAGCTCCTAATCTTCTTAGATTTCCTGGATATGCTGATATAATCTGCTTTCCTGGTAAAAATAAAATAAAATTACTGCTACTCTTTAGACTTACACTTACCAATTAATTATAACGGGCTGGAAGAATTTGAAATTGAAGAACTTCTTCCCTCTCACCCCTTTTCTCTTCAAGATCATAATCTCAAAGTAGAGAAGGGTTTTCTTAATTGAGGGTCCCCCAAACAAAACAGCCCCAAGGATGGTTTCAATTAGTTTTCAGCTTTAACTACAAGGTAACGGTCATAAAAAATATTACCCATCACCTTGTTCTAATTTAAACTATCAAAAATGTTATATGGTGAATATTTCACACAGTGTCTCTTTAATACCTTAGGTCTAAGAACTGAATTTAACTATCAATCTTTTAGTTTAATCATCTGTCCAAATGTCTTATTTTTGTTATTTGGAAAGTTACTTTTTCTAATATTTTACTGTGGTTGGATTATACTGCCAAGTAAAAAGCAATTATGTTTCACTCCAGTGGTTTCTCTCTTGAAAAACATTAAAAAATAGAATAAACTCACACATTGTGTGCTTACTTTGCCTATGTTAAACATGTGTCTCCACTCAAATTTAAAATGAGGTTGTATCTTAAGGATCTCTTAAACAAGTGCTTCTATCATATCAGGTAAATGAGATCACATTCAAACTATGTGTTTAAAGGCTATTCCTACAGTGATTATGGAAGCTCTCAGTACTGATTCCCTTCAAGGCACAGAAAGTATGTAGTATCGCAAGTACAGTGCGAGGCTCATTAAATGCTTCTTCCCTTTCCTTTGGCTGGTAAAGCAATTTCCAAACTGTATTTCATTTCAGTTATTATACCTCTAAATATTACCAAGTCCATTACCAGCCTGCCTTATACCCTATAAGATACTACTGTATAGTCTACCGTAAGTGAATGGAAGAATATATTGATTTATATTAATGTAAATTAACTTGGCATTCTCTTATACAAGTGGTGCTACATCTAAATCCAATGTTAGGACAACAGGTCAATCTCTTGCTCAGCTCCAAGTATTCTGGGCTTAGGTGAAGAGGGAATCAGGTCTGCCCTAACTATTTCTATTACAGCAGTTCCAAGAACTGTACATTATTTGCATGGTAGAAAATCTCAGGTGCAATCACAATGACACTTTCAAAAGAGACAAAGAGACAAGTAAACCTAGGCTAAGAATTAAATTTCCTTTCACGCTCCATACTTAAACCACAGCGTCTTTCCTACACTACATCAGCAATTTCTGAGAGAAGAACAGACTTAGGGTTGCCCTCCTTTCCCTTTTAGAAACTGGCAAATGTAAGAGTTACTTTGCAGCTGAGGAAGCTAAATCAACACCAGGAGAGGCTAAGAAACTCTAAGAGGAAGAACCAGTATTTGAACTCCTTGGTTCTTCTAGACTGCACCCTTAACCACTGCTTGAGGATCCCCTTTAGCTTCTGTATTAAGTAGGACTTAAAAGGGAATAGCAGTTAACAGGAATGTAAAAAGAATAACTGAGTATCCGTTTAAATAAAGTCACTGATGGTGCCTGCTGGAGCATCCCCTGGAGACTTACCTGCCTCTTAGGAATGTTACACTAACACTGTCTCCAACTCCCTGGCCCAGGAGGCCACAGGTCTCCTTGATTCTTGGGCCCTGATCCATCTGTTCCTAGGGAAAGAGCTGGTGCCCAGAGATTTCCTGTTATCCCGAATCCTTTGCAATAGCACTGCAACCAGGATTAAGGGTTAAATTGCTTCAAGCTTATTCTGACCCAAGTCCCTTGATCTGTAGCAGACCTGACTTTGCCTTTCCCTGAGATTTGCAGACCGCTGGCCTTGAGGAGTGAAGGATGAAACTTTCCCAGAAGATAAGGTCTGACTACATTTGAAAACAGCTACTACTGCTGCTGCCAGCAATTCTGTTCACACTCATGTCGACAGAGGAGTAGCTGCCTGGGCACCTGCTTCTCTGGCACATAGACCCCCTCCCTTTTCCTGTGCCTTCCCTTTTAAAAACCCTCTGGTTTTCGCTGGATGGGGCAGATGGTCTTCGAGATGTTAGTCCACCATCTTCCCACACTGCCCGCTTCCTGAACAAAGCAACCTTTCCTTTCCCAACATCACTGGTCTCTCCAGCATTGACTTTTGTATTCCATGGTCTACAGATCTATACTTCTGCCACTATGACACGAGGTTGATACTATAGCTTTGAGATGTGTTACTCCTCTAACTTTGTTCTTTTTCAAGTTTGATTGTTCTGGGTCTCTTGTCTCTTCTATTTCCATATGAATATTAGGATCCACTTGCTAATTTCTACAAAAAAAAAAAAAAAAAAAAATAAAAACGGCAGCTGGGATTTTGAAGGGGATATTGTTGAATCTGTATATCAACTTGGGAAGTACTGTTGTCTTAAAAATACCAGGCCCTCCAATCCATGAACACAGGTATCTTTCCATTTGTTTAGGTCTTCTTCCTGCTTGTTTTTGTACATTTATTTTTCCTTTGGATGAGATGTAGTAAATATTCTCAAAATATTGAGTTGGGTTGAGAAGGCAAGGCAAAGGGAGAAATGAATAAACATATTAAATACAACATGATACAGGTCCTAATTTGAGTAAGAATAAGTAACACTTCTTCTTTTTTCTACTTGTATCTCTGATTTCCCCTAATGAAAATGTGTCTTTAAATGTATTACCAAATGCTGACAAGAATATGCAACTCTTATACGTTTCTATTGAGATTGTAAACTGGGACTTTGTAAAAATGGCAGCATATGCTGCACCTAAACATATGCCTATTCTATGACCTGGCAATTCCATTCCTAGATACACATGTCCAACAGAACTGTGGACCAAAAGACATGTAGAAGCGTGCTACTCTTAATAACAGCCCAATTCAGGAAACAACTAAAACGACCATCAGTGCAATGGATAAACTGTATTCAAACAGCATCTATTGTTTGATACTAGACAGCAGTTGCAAATAAACTACTGCTCCACCCAAACATGTAGATGAATCTCAGAAGACATAATGATGAATAAAATATACCAGATTCATGCGTGATTATATGTATTATAGGTAAGATTCCATTTATATGAAGCTCGAGAACAGGCAAAACTAAGATGCAGTGATGGAATTCAAACAGTGTCCAAATGATCTTTAGCAAGGAAGAACGGACTGGCAAGAGGCACAAGACAGCCTTCTGTGACACTGTCACTGTCCTGTATCGTGATCTGAGTGCTGGTTAGACAGGTGTGTATTCACTGAACTGCATGTCTAAGATTTGGGCACTTGACTGTATGAATGTTAATACTGGAAATTAAAGTAAAAATAAAGACTTAAATACTTGGAAAATCAACTAAAGTTAAATAAACTGGAATGAGATTACACTTCTGATCCCTCAATTTATAATCTTAAATATATCCAACTAGTATTTAATAATCACCCTTTTACTTAAATAACAAAACCAAACACAACCATCTAGATATTACAGGGTGGTCTCAGGCAGTCTCTTGTCAGCCTTTGTTACTTAAGACAAACCTGGAAAAATACCGAAATTTGCTAGGTGTTCCAGGAATTTGTAAGACAGGGGAAGTGTTATGAAAACAGTACTTTGGAGTTAAAGCCCTTGCCCTGAAGCAAGAAATGAAAGCATAAAGGGGCTGGTCCTTCCTCTTTTTCCTTTCTCTTTTTAAATGATCATATGAATAAATGCACAAATCAGACAATACTGGCCATAAAAACACTTACTTTCCACCTGTGCATATGCTTTCATTCTCAAAGTCATTTCTCCCTAGATGTTTTAGTATTAGGTGTTTCATCTATATACTCTGCAAGGGGGAGAAGCTGCTGAAAGGTTGGCACAAGTATTACTAACGAATCTGATTCCAATTGCCCTACTGACTAAGGCCTTTTAAGAGAGCTGTGGGGCATTATCACTGGGATTATCTGCGTAGAATGGGGCACAGAACTAATCAGATTAGTAAAGAAAAAGTTAAAATGATGCCTATCTCTGGATAAATGGAATATATTATCAATGTACAAAAATGGATTCTCTTGAGATTGTGCTTTCTCAAATTTGAAATTCTGACCATCAAATATGGCAATGGCAAAATACTAATTTCTTAAGACTAATGCTTTTGCTAAATTAGAATAGAAGGATGGGTTCTTTTGGAAAGTAGTAGAGTTTGATTTCATTTTAAAAGGTAAAGCTGAGCAGTGGGGCAGACACAGGCAGTTTAGGGAGAGCTGGACTTGTCCGACGGTTTAAGATATTACTGAACTAAATAAACCCTCGGTAAACAGAACATTCCTTACGTGTGCAAGCATATCCTTTAATAGGGAGAATTGCTGGGATTCCTGACTCCACTCAATCAGGAAATCAGAGTTCTAAAAATAAATTTTACCTCTTCCAAGAAAGAGGAAGTGGGTTGGCAAGTGAACATTTAGATTTGATAACCAACAGTAATAGAAAACTTTCTGAAGTCTCTGGGGTTTTCAGGAGTCTAAAGGAAAACCGCTGAATGTTGAATCCCCTTTAAAATTACTACTTATTAAAAAAAAAACCTGTACATTTACAAAAGTCTCAACAGAATGTGTAAGTTTATTTCATACAAATTATTTACTCCATATAAATGATGAACCACTTAATCAAACTTAATATTGCCAATTAAAACAAAAGTGTTCATGAGGTGCCTGGGTGGCTCAGGTGGTTGAGCATCTGACTTCGGCTCAGGTCATGATCTCACGGTTCCTGGTTTGAGCCCCACATCGGGCTCTGTGCTGATAGCTCAGAGCCTGGAACCTGCTTCGGATTCTGTGTCTCCCTCTCTCTCTGCCCCTCACCTGGTCATGCTCTGTCTCTCTCTCAAAAATAACATTAAAAAAAATTTTAAGTACTCAGATTTGAGAAAAATGACCAATTTATATTAAGGGCACCAAATAAAAGAAACTGCACAACAGGAGTTGTGAATATGCTTCAGGATTGGCTTTCTTTTTTGTGTGTGTGTCTGCTAAAATTGGGATGTTTATTACTTTTTCTACAGGCAGCAATGAAAAATCACTAGCAACCATACTTTTGTCTTTTTCAAATAATCTGCATTAAGACCATACTTTCTCAAGATGAAATTCAGTGTCAAAATCCTCAAAATGTTTAGATATCAAAGAAAAATACTGATGTTTTTTCATTAATGATGAGAAAAAATAAGAGATCCAATTTAATCAAGGTCTGACATTTATAAATTTTAAGCACGCAACTGAGCTAAAAGAGTAAGAAATGAATTATAAATAACAATTACAGAAAGAAATTATCATTTGTGCAATTTCTAGGTTGATTACGATAGTATATATCCAAAGAACCAACAGAAGTTCTCAGATCCAATGTCAAATAATGGAATGTAGGCTAGCACTCCTAACATGACTTTTATTTACTATGCACTACCTGCATACTGTATGATGCAGGCAGGCAAAGAATCCATGCATTAAAGACAAGACAGAATGGCACTATGGCCAAACTGTATACACATTATCAAGGTGAGTCAATTAGGAGGGTGTTCAAAGTTCTTTATCCTTAACGGTTTCTATGAAAATAAGGGCAGAAGCAGAAATGTGTACACATCCCAAAGCATCTTCTTCATTGTTTACAGTGCCTTCTCTGCACTGTTTTTCTTTTGCCTTTTCTACTAGTGGTACTAACTGCCAGTGTTCTGCTAAAGTGTTTAATAATTCCATAATGAAAGGCAGATAATTATGCTACCCTCTGATATTTTTGATCTCTTATCTTTTTAGTTTCTGTACTACTTCTTCAATAAGCATCTGATTTTTGGCAACCTCTGACTGAATAGCACTTAACATATTACAATCCTGATCTGTATCCAAGGGTTCCTCAGCAAGTTGTCCTGTAACTCTGCTATCATCTGTTCATGTATCATTTTTCTGTCAGACTCAATGGACATTAAGTTAAATCAAATTTCACTGTACCTTTGTATCTGATTTTCTATGACTGCTTCATTGTACTGTCATCTTGATCCCCTGCATCTAAACCAATCGGTCCTTCTCTTAATCCATCTAATTCATACAATCTTCTGTCCACAGGAACGTAACTGACAAAGTTAAAAGCATCTTCTTCTTTTGCTGGTGTCTTTGCATCAAATGCAAGCATGTGCTGTCTGGACAAGCTATTATGGACTTGTCGCGTCACATCTGGATTGCTCAATGCCAAACCTTTCATAGCTGCATCAAAGCTTTGTGAAAGTTCTTTGACCTCTAAAAATGTCTCTTCTAGTAGATGGACATTTTTTAAAAAACAATTTTTTTAACATTTTTCATTTTTGAGAGAGAGATAGAGCGTGAGGGGGGGGAAGGGCAGAGAGAGAGGGAGACATAGAATCCGAAGCAGGCTCCAGGCTCTGAGCTGTCAGCACAGACCCCCACAGGGGGCTTGAAGCCACAAACCGTGAGATCATGACCTAAGCCAAAGTCAGATGCTTAACCGAGGCCCCCCAGGTGCCCCTAGATAGACATCTTGATGGGTACAGTTCAATAACACACTTACTATGGCTTGACTAGCACAAACATTATTAATTACTTGCTTGGCAAAAAATATCGTGTCAAGTCTGGAGTCCTGAACTACAGAGTCTGCTGATTCTTCTCCTGGCTGCTACTTGGAAAAAAAAAAAAAAATTAGCCCATAAACTAGCTTTCACTTTTCAAAATTCTTAGGCTCTAAACCCCGTATTTCTTCTACTTGGGATCCTCAGCAACCAAATCCTTTAATAAGCTTGGTGAAAACCCCAGGGTCGCTCTCCATGATGCACCATTCCCCAGCACTGGCCATTATAGCCCAGGCCACACACTACCCCACTGCCACCTAGGCTCTGCCCACCCCTCACCTCACCCTGTACCAGCTGCCACTCGCCACTGAGCTCACTGATTTCGGCAAACCTGCCACAGAGCTCATCAACACCATGTCACCCTGCCTACTTCCCCCAACAGACTGCTTCAAGATTTCTTAAAGACACTTAAAAGCAAAGAAGTGAAGTTAAAAAAGTAAAGAAGCTGAATTGGGGGGCTAACATTTTTGAAGCCTTACCTAATTAAAAAAATTTTTTTAAATGTTTATTTTTGAGAGAGAGAGAGAAAATGACAGAGTGTGAGCAGGGGAGGGTCAGAGAGAGAGACACAGCATCTGAAACAGGCTCCTGGCTCTGAGCTGTCAGCACAGAGCCCAACGTGGGGCTCGAACCCATGAACTGTGAGATCATGACCTGAGCTGAAGTCAAACGCTTAACCAACTGAGCTACCCAGGTGGCCCCAAAGCCTTATCTAATTTTAAGACATAAAACTGTTAAGAGAAACAAATCTAGAAGATAAATAATAAAGACTTCATTTATTTCAGCATATATTTGCCAGAAATACAGGAGATACAAAAGTAGCATCATAGTCACTACACCAAAGACAAAAATCTCACCAGGAAGGCTACACAGAAAAGGAAGAATGTACTGCATGCTAGGCAAGCAGACATTAAATAAATATATCCTGAGTGCCTGTCCAGTGTGTCTGTCAGACATCTAGGCCCTGGATATACTGCATGGAATAAAACGGGCAACATTCCTGCCCCCATGGAACATACAGTCCGATGTGGGAGATGGACAACAAAAAAGGCAATGTCCCACCCACGTGATGTTTGAGAAATGACCTGGATGAGCCAAGCACTATCTCAATAAAGTGCCAAGGTCCAGAAGCAAAAGCACTCCTGGCATTTCCTAGGGCAGAGTGAACCAGCGTGGTTGGAACTGAGCCAGGAAAGGGGATGTGAGATATAGGCAGTCCATAGAGGGCCAGATCACAGGGGACTCACTGTAAGAAAAACTCTGATTTTGACTTTGACTTGAGAGGCGGGAGAAGCCCCAGAAGGGTTCTTAAACAGAAGACTAATATCTTCTGTTTCAACAGGGTTACCCTGAGGGCAGCATTTACATAGAGGTGAAGACAGAAGCAGAGAGGGGGCGTGGGAGACGATGGCTTGTACTAGGGTGACAGCAATGGGTATGAAAAGTGGATGGGACATGTATTTTGAAGGTGGACAGAAGTGTTACAAACTGTTAAAGCATAGAAGATCCAAAATAAATACTTAAGAATGAATGGATCCGGGATAGGAAGGAGAACAGTGTGGACTAGGGTACTCAGGAAAGGCATTAGAGTCCTCACATTTCACTGGAACTCTTGGCATGGATGGCTCCTATTCTGTAATATCAGCATGGTTTATTTATCTTAATTCTTGGAAATTATCTTTGCTTGACTGATTTTCCTAGGACTATCAAATCCAAGTGAAAGTAGACAGAAATGTAAGCCAAGTAAATAGCAGTGATGATAAAGGGTAGTGGACAGATTCAAAGATACTAGGGAGGCACAATCTAAAGGCTCTGGTAATTAAATATATGGAATAAAGAAACAAAGAAAATATAATCGGAGCTTCTTATTTGGACAATTTGCCATTATTTGAAGGAATACAAAAGAAAAAGCATGTTTTTTGAGGGGTAAACAAACGGAAAAGGCTAAAAATTTTAGAGAAACATAATCAATTTGGGGGAAGCAAGTATTTTTAGTCTAAAGGTTTAAAATTAAGTAGGTCAAGACGACTGCTTCCAAATTTGGATTGGCATATTACAAGTTAATTGCTGTTCGGAATGATTAGAGGATTCTGGAAACGGACAATGGAAACTGCTGCACAGAGTTCTATAATGTATTTAATGCCAGTGAATTGTAGACCTAAAACTAATTAAAATGTTAACTTTTATGCATATTTTACCACCATGTTCATCCACTAGACGTCAAATTGTTGTTGTTGTTGTTGTTTAACATTTATTCATTTCTGAGAGACAGAGACAGAATGCAAGTGGGGAAGGGGCAGAGAGAGAGGGAGACACAGAATCTGAAGCAGGCTCCAGGCTCTGAGCTGTCAGTACAGAGCCTGATGCAGGGCTTGAACTCATGAATCGCGTGATCATGACTTGAAGCCAAAAAGTCAGTCGCTTAACCAACTGAGCCACCCAGGCACCCTGAGGTCGTTTTTAAAAATGTGATATAATTTACATTCTATACAATTTACCCATTTAAAAATGTTCAATTCAAAGTGTTTTAGTGTAACTGTAGAACTATGCAACCACCACAGTAACTAACTATACAACATGTTCTTTGCCCCCTGAAGCCAGCATATATCACAGTCAGTCATTCCCACTTCACCCTCATCTTCCAGCCTATATGTCAGGTGTAAGCAATACTTTGTTTTTGAGGAATGTAATATAACTTATCCCCAAGTCACTTTTTCTACATAAACAAGAAACTTAAGGGAATAACATCTAAACAAAGCCCACACCTCTTTCTCCATCATTAACTGGGTGGTAAATACAGAGGTCTACTAACAAAAATTCCTGTGGACAATTTTTTTCCAGATTAGGTGAAAATCATACAAACCAGTAAATGCAAGCAATTTGTTTTCTCATTTTCATTTTGTTTTTGTTATTTTCTACCCATGTTTATACATTTCTAAGTTTGAAAAGCTCCAAAGTAACCAAGGGCACTATGAAAGACAAAGGACAGAAGTAAGAAATTAGGTTGTGGAAAAATTCCTGGTACCCTTTAAGACATGCCTCTACTTTGTATGTCATTAATTTGCTCTTTTTATAAGTTCCTGTTCCTGTTTTAATACCTTTCATGTGTGGCCTCCCGTCCTCAAAACAAACTACAAACTCTGAGGGCAAATAAGGTACCCCCCCACGTGGTACCTCCCCCAAGAATATACAAACACTCAAGCTAAAATATTCTGAGAAAATGGAAACACTTGTTATATGTTCAAACTCATTTGAATTCCACAGAATTACCTATATTCAATTACATACATATACACAATTATAAATAATAATGAAATATGAAATAGCTCATACACAAAAAGCTTTCTCACACTGGACACCCGGCTTCAAATTCTGGCTCTACCAATTAGTTAACTCTGGGTAAGTAACTTACCCTCTCAGATGCCTCATTTTCTAAAAGAAGGAGAATTATGTCTAATATGTATTCTGAGAATTTATTTAAAAATTTAGAGCAGTGCTTGGTACATAGTAAACAGAATATATGTCCACTATTATTATTCTCTGCCACTCGTGAATTTTTCCCTTAAAATTATGCAATTTACGTCTTCCACAACACTACACAATCTGACTCTTCTAGCTTAGCCTTAGCTTTCAAAGATGAAATAAAATACCCTCTTGCTTTCCTCATTGTTTCTGAGTCTCCACTTTTTTATTCTTTAATATACTATTAACACATAACATAGGACACAGCTAACATCACTAACATACAAACACATAAAATGTAAAGGTTTACAATGTATAAATATGCCTAAAATATTTCATCCTCTACCATATAATCAACTTTCCAAAGCAAGTTTTAGCCAGTTTTCCCTTACTCACCAATTTAGACTATCTCTGCCATTCTATTACCCGTGAATTACCATCCAGATGAGGCAAATCGCCTTTGCAGCTGAGAGTATTCAAGATGGCAAGCAGATGCCCCTATTTTCTGAAAACCACTCCTCACCTTAACAGGGATGGAAACTGGTCTCTACCTGGGCTAAACTGATTCTCTAACCTAATCCAGAATAGGCAGACAGACATGCTTGCTCTGGGACATTTTCTTTTCTTTTCTTTTTAAGCAGGCTTAAAAGTCCCCAACAGAAGAATAGACCTCGTAACCCTGAGATCAAGACCCAGCTGAGATCAAGAGTCAGATGCTTATGACTGACCCACCCAGGTGCCCTCACGGGGGACATTTTCAAACCTAACACCATCAGCTAGTCATTTTGAAGTAATATATCAAGTAGTAAAAGCAGGTCTGTCTGAGAATGACAGGAACTAATAATTCCACTGTCTTCTTAATTTCACTCATGAGCTTTAATTTGGTTCTTTGGTGGCATATGCCCTTCTGAAGTCAGGCTATCTGGGTTATATTCTGGCTCCATCACCGACAGCTGTAAGGTTTTGGTGAGGTCACTTAATCTGAGCTCCAGTTTCCTCATCTGCAAAATGGAATTGATGATGAGGATTTCAAATACTTTGTAAGGCTGTTTTAAGGATTAAGTGAAATAATACAGGTAAAATGCTTAATAAAATGCCTTGCATTTGGTACTTTAAAAAATTCATTATTTTGATTATTTTGTGTTTATGTAAGAATTTATTATTTTACCTATAATAATATGTTGAGGCATTATTCCAATTAGAAAAAAAGCTGAGAACAGATGAATATATATACCTTGTCTTAATAAGGAAATATTAAAGATCTTGAGCAAAAAGAGAAAAAGCCAACTGACTCTTCTAACTCTAAAGCCTAACAAGACACCAAAAAGGAGAGAAAAAAATTAATAAAACAAAAACACACAAGGGGTTAGGAGATATCAAGAAATATGAGGAAAATGTTGCTTATTTCGAGAATTCAAAAAACTGAATGTTTTGCCTCAAGAAGTTTTTGAAGATACTGTCATTTTCTATGGCTGGCATAGAGCAGTCAAAAAGTGACTGCTGAGTGAATGAAGCCTTACTGTGGCTTAAGCCAAAAAAAAAAAAAAAAAAAAAA
>NW_027551569.1:4405833-4441971 GCF_008692635.1 Crocuta crocuta | reverse complement strand
AAAAAAAAAAAAAAAAAAAAAAAAAAGCCAAAACCAAATGGAAGAGGTAGTAAGAAGCTCTCTCTGGATGTTTTAAAGATCAGATCTCAGTAAAAGGAATAATATGCCTTAAAAAGACTATAAAATATAAAAATGTAACAGACACCGCTCTTATCTGCTACTAAAATAAACTTAACATAGTCTCAACTAACTGTGCAGATGGGGGAGGAGTGAGATACCACAGCAACCAAAAAAGTCTCTATTTGAATTTGAAATATATTATCTTAAAAACAGACTTCCTGGGGTGCCTGGGTGGCTCAGTTGGTTAAGCGGCGGACTTCAGCTCAGGTCATGATCTCACGATCCGTGGGTTCAAGCCCCGTGTTGGGCTCTGTGTTGATAGCTCAGAGCCTGGAGCCTGTTTCATATTCTGTGTCTCCCTCTCTCTCTGCCCCTTCCCAGCTCGTGCTCTGTCTCTGTCTGTCTCAAAAATAAATAAAACGTTAAAAAGAAAAAAGCAGACTTCCTTTATTGCTAACATTTAATTATGGCATAAGTCCACATACGGTAGTTCCACTGAGAAGGAAACTAACAAATATCAGGGGAAATGATACACATTTAGTTGCAGAGGTGGGTTATGAGAACAAATGTGCCACAGATAATGTGTTTGCAAAACCAAAAATATATGAAACATGCAAAATCCAAGAACACGCAGAAATGAACTATACTAAGAAGATCTGTTTGCAATCATTTTATTTTATTTTTTATTTGGGGTGGGGGGATGTGCATGTGCGCACAAATAGGAAAGGGGCAGAGGGAGAGGGAAAGAGAGACTCAAGCAGGCTCCGTGCTGGGCATGGATCTCATGACCCTGGATGATGACCTGAGCCGAAATCAAGATTTGGACGCTCAAGCTACTGAGCCACCCAGGTGCTCCTGCAATCATTTAAAACATACAGAAGAACAAACCAGTTCAACCGAAAGCAGCACATTCATGTGTCAAAGAAATTTTTCCCAACCAAAGCCTTATCATGGCCTATTATCATTTCAATTTACTGTTTCGAGCTTAGAAAGGCCAAGATTCTAGGGACACAGACTGCATGATCTGGGCATACACATAGCCCTGTTTAGGGATCTGTAAAGAAATGTAACAATCCTACAGAGATGTACTTTCAGATAGGAAGAGAGGAGACTGCTTCTTGGCATCTCCTGTAATCACGGCAGACTTCTGGTAATTCCACTGTTGCCTCTACTATCCTCACCATTACTGGTCAATACTCCCAAGTTGCAGGGACATTTGTGATGCTTTACAATATTAAAGGCCTTAACTAACTAATCCTATTTCTTGCTGATCATTATGAGCTGAGTCCTCAACCATTTCCTTGAGGAAACCTCCAGAAGACATGAAATGTGCATTTGGACACCTGGCATAATCCATCCCTCATTTGCATGACAGCTCTGTCACTGGCACACGTTTGTCGGCCATTACACACAGGTCAAAACTGTTTGTTAGAACACAAAATACACAAGAGAAAAAGAAGACCCCAACATGCTCACGTCAAGACAGAGAAAGAGCTTCCTGCCCAAGAGTATCTGTGTTCTGCCAGGGTAATTCTCACCATCAGATAGCCATTTTGAAGTAATACATCAAGCCGTAAAAGCAAGTCTGTCTGAGAAAGACAGGAACTAATAATTCCACTGTCTTCCTATATTTCAGGTCTAAAGCTGAGGAGGGCAACTGGCTAGACTCACCGCTGACCAACTCTTGTTAATGACTTACAGTAACTATCGGCTTATTTTATTTTGTTTCATTTTTTAACACTTCAGAGAGAATTGCCATTGTAATGCATTAGGCTTACATGGGGTGCTCTCAGATGAAGCTATGCACAAGAAATGCTGGAACAATACAGACAACTGGCTTAGCATAAAGACAAGATCCTGACGTTCAAGCCAACTTGGATATTATCACTTGCTTAGGTGTTGTTAGTGGCCCCATTTACAGAGAATTCACAAGCTGACAGCCCTCCCACAATGTGATTTCCTTCTCTTTTGTTACACTTAAGCACTATTAAACACAGAGGGTAGGGGAGGTATCCCAGCGGAACTCATCTGGTTTTTGTTCCTGCCAAAACTATGGAGTAAAGTGTAACAGATACCCAGAACAAAACCGTCCCCAGCAACTGTTAGAAAGGCAATATTCTCATTTTCTTCCCTCCCATGACTACCAAATTCTTCTAATCAAGTGGTTTTATTTATATGCTATTGCTAAAAAGCAGTAAGAGTGATAAAAATTATTATTTGTATAGAAGGGCATGTAAAGTCAGAAATCTGTAGAGTATATGCCAAGCAACTGACATGGGTTAACCAAAGACATAAGATCATAGGGACTATTACTTTCTGTAATATTTGGGTTTTGAAAATAAGCATGTATTAGTTTTGTAAACAAAATAAAGAATGAATAGACAAATACATTTAAATTGGTATTAAAAATCCTATATTTTGGATCCTTAACAGACTGATCCCTGAGCTGTATGTATATACTCATTCATTACTCTACTTTATAGCAAACTGCCCAGAGTATGAACATCATTAATGAGACCAATGAAAAATCAATAAACAGAAACTAAAATATAAAATTAACAAATTTAATATTATAAAAACTTTACATTTGAAGAGAACCAGAGTTTAGAACCCAAAGCTGGGTCTTCACTGCCAAGCCCAGTATGGAGGGGGACAAAAGTGACAGACTAGAACAGAGTTTATTCACTTATTTACTTTTAGTGAACCTGGAAAACTTTGCAGGCAAATTTTGTATTCAAAAGAAAGAGGGCTGGGGCACTGGGTGGCTTCAGTTGGTTAAGCATCTAACTCTTGGTTTCAGCTCACGTCATGATCTCACAATTTATGAGTTCGAGC
Organism: Crocuta crocuta; assembly: GCF_008692635.1. Lineage (NCBI taxonomy): Eukaryota > Metazoa > Chordata > Mammalia > Carnivora > Hyaenidae > Crocuta > Crocuta crocuta. Next base: position 4,439,076 of record NW_027551569.1, on the reverse strand, counting down.
CCGTGTCAGAGTCTTGCTGACGGTATGGAGCCTGCTTGGGATTCTCTCCCCGCTCTCTCTGCCTCGCCCCGACCCCCAGCGTGTACACTTGTGCGCATGCTCTCTCTCTCTCTCTCTCTCTCAAAATAAATAAATAAACATTTAAAAAAAAAAAAAAGAGGGCTAATCAACAGAGAATGCTGTGGTGGCTAATTTTATGTGTCAACCTAACTGGGCCACAGTGTCTGATGTTTGGTTAGACATAATTTGGGTGTGCTTGTGAGGATGTTTTGAATGAGATCAACATTTGAATCAGTAGACTGAGTAAAACTGAGTAAAGACTGTCCTCCTTAATGTGGCTGGGCCACATCCAATTGGTGGATGGCTTCAGAAGAACAAATGGGCCCTCCAGAATAAGAAGGAGTTCCTCCTGCCTGGCTTATGCTGGCACATCAGGGTTTTTTCTACCTTCAGACTTGAATTGAAGCATCAACTCTTCCTGGGTCTCCAGATTACTGGCATTTGGACTAGAACCACATCAGCTCTTCTGGGCCTCCAGCTTGGCAAATGCAGATCTTGAGACTTGTCACCCTCTATAACTATGTGAGCCAATTTCTTTTAATACCTCTCCTTCCCCACTCTCCCTCTCTATAAAAACACTGCACAGGAAAAGCCCAGTAAATGCTTTATGATGATGACTGCGGCTTTGATGCCTCAGAAAGCTTAGGATCCTCTCCAAGAAATAGCCATCTATTCATCTAACCCAGTTATGCCAAGCCCAATGGGACTCAGCTGATACTTAAAAGAACATTTTCTCGAATATTCTTGAATAATGGCCACACTCTTACTTAGATGTTAAAAATAATCTCCAGCTGCTGTTAAAGCCCGCCATCTTCTACTATCTTCTTTCTCCCCAAATGGTCACCATTCCCACTGTTACTACTATCTGAAGAATAAACCCAGCATTGGAAAGAGTACTAACCCATATAATTACTGTACTTCACGTAAACAGTTTTGGTTATAAGAGAGAAGAGCCCCCTCCCCATACCAAATACAAAAATGGTCAAGTACTTCCTTTACTCTTTATCAATGGGCAAAAAATAGAACTCTCAGTCTCTAGGGAAGATCCATCACTTGACTGGTACACATTACGCAAAATCACATATAGCAGCGAGCATCTTAGAACAAAAAATCTCGCATCCATGCTCTCTGTACATTCCTCCAAGAATAGGGTATGCTAAAGAATTAAAACCTAGGTGAAAAGTTCAGAAAAGGTAAAGATCCATTAACGGAAAACAGAAAACCTTTCTATCAGTAGTGACAAATGCTTGGTACGTGTTACAATTTTTTAAACTTTTGTTTATCTTATGAATCTTATGAATATTTAAGTACCAAAGCTGATTTCCCTGCCAATAGAAATACATTGACAATTAATAAGGTTAAACCATGAAGGGACTTCCACTCCATATTATTATTTTTATTTTTATTTTTTCACATGTAGATGATACCTTAGTGTAGGGCTGGCAGGATAGGGGTGAATTCTTAACTAAGTCATCGAAGTTTCTTTCCTAAAGAAGCAGAAGTCTCTCCTCACTCATCTTTCTTAATTATCAATGGTCACCTTCTATGGACAGCTCTAAAGTGGATGGAGAAGGCAGCGGACAACACTTTCCACTCATCAGAGCACTTTCTAGATCAGTAAGTTGTGCATGTGTCACAGGTACCCAGTCAGGATCTACTAGGGAAGTAGGGTCTCATGGCTTACCGTAAAGAAGGGACAAAAAAATGCCTAAACACACAATCAACTGACCTATAAGGTCATCCTTAGTTCTTTAACTTCTGCATGAACACTTGCAGAATTTCAACCTGTAGATGAAATTAAGATCACTATACCTAAAAAGATCTCAAAGTACCAAGTAGGACTAGAGTAGGAAATAGCAGTGGGAGAGAGAGGAGACCATGGGATGTAAAGAAAAAACATTAGCAAAACCACACTATGTTGGAATTTGAATCTATGAGTTCAGGCTTTTCACACGATTTCAGGGAAAGAAAGATAAAGTATCTTATCCAGAAATATTACCTCTAAGATGAAAATAAAAGATGTATTAGCTAAAAGGCAGGGCAGACTGATTTGAATACCACGTTCCCCTTAAGCACCAGCTAACATGCACTAGGAAATCTTTCTGGGTCCTTTTAAGAAACCCAAGGGGAGAAAAAGAACAGGAAAATAAATGTACCTCCAACCCACTCTTGACAAGCTATTTCTGTGCTCCAGCGAACAGTCTTGTAAAAGAGATATTAATAAGGCACTTCCAGAAAGCAAGGGTTCAGTAACTTTGTAACACAGAAGCAAAACGATTAGGAGCTAGTTTCACCATCTCCTGGAAGGAGCCCCTCTATTTTGCTAGACTGGCAACAAATAAAGTGCTCAGTTTGGGCAACTGTCAAACTAATGAACATCAAACCAGTCAGCCTGCCTCTCCCTCCCCTAGGGAAACTATTCCAAAGGGGACTTCGGTGTTTTGTCTCCCTTCAAGAATGCAGCCAACTTATCTGAATCGACTCTCCCATATTACTATTGCTGTTTCTCTCATCTGCAGCTAAGGCGGTTTTTGCTAACACCAAGCACTGCACAGTAAATTACTCTCTCAAGTACCTTTTATCACCCCCTCACTAGCTGTAGCTTAATCTCTTAATTAGTTTCAATGCCAAAAACTAGGATTTCCTGAGGACTGCCACAGGATGTGCACCAAGCAGCACGGTCCAAGGCTTAAAGTTGTTGATTCAATGCAATCAAGAGTTTAAAAGAATAGCTGCTACTGCACAGGCAGAAACAGAGGGCCCTAAACAAAAGAAGAAAAAAAGGCCAAGTGCTTTCGAAAAATTAAGGAACTGAGTTTTAAAGGGTGCCAGCTCACAGTCAGGACAGAAAGTCTTAATTTGTACAAAGACTATCCTTTGGGGCTGGAACACATAACAAGCTACATTTAGGCAGAACTAAAGGGATGTAGTGCCCTCAAGCATCCACCCTCAGATGAGGAGGGCCAGCAAATAAGACAATTGCTGGTAAGGCTAGGCTTGGAATTAAACTAATAGTTACAGAGGTGGAAGACAAGCAATAATTAGTTTCACAAGCTAATTAGTATTGAACTTCTTAAAGTTTATAACAGGCAAAGCCATTTGTAGATTATGTACTAGAAAATATTTGATTCTGAATTAATAGGCCATTAAAAAAAGAATGAAACAAAAGTAATTCCAACCAGACGTAAGAAGCCTGACCATGGGTCTCTGAATTCTTAGCTCTCTTTGTCCTTTCCCAGTTGGTTTCTGACTTCTCCCTCCACCTGTGCCATCGATGCATTCAGCAAGGATCATCAGCTCTTTAGAAGAAAGCATCAAGGCATTCAGATTTCCAAAAACAATTAAAATTGGCAACTCAGTTTTACCACCAAACTCCTGTTCCACAAGCCAACAAGTCCCTCATTTTTCTTTCAGAAGAAAGAGATCATATATCTTGCCTTCCAGACACCTACCAGTAGAGTAGCTCTTGGTTCTCTTTAAACAAAGACAAGAAAGAAAAGAAGGAAAAGAAAAGAAAAGAGAAGAGAACAGAAGAGAAGAGAAGAGAAAAGAAGAGAAGAGAAGAAAAGAACCCTTAAATTCCTTAAAAGTTAGTTTGCATTATTAACTGAGGTTTTCTTTAAAATGTACATTCTTGGGGCACCTGGGTGGCTCAGTCAGTTAAGCGTCTGACTTCGGCTCAGGTCATGATCTCACGGTTCATGGGTTTGAGCCCCACGTCGGGCTCTGTGCTGACAGCCAGCTCAGAGCCTGGAGCCTGTTTCAGATTCTGTATCTCCCCCTCTCTCTGCCCCTCCTCTGCTCACACTCTGTCTCTCTCTCAAAAGTAAATCAACACTTAAAAAAATGTTTTTAATGAACATTCTAGGGCCTTGTCTACCAAGACTCAGTGGTCTGGTAGAGTGGACCAGAATCCTCATTTCTAAGAAGCTCTACAAGAGTGGTGCTCAACTCTGGGTGCTTTTAAATAACACCCTGCAGAGGCCTCACCCCCAGATACTCGCAGGATCTGCAAGGGATCCTAAGATCAGCAGTATTACTAACTTTAAAGCCTTCCTTTGTGTGAGCAAGCTAAGAACCGCTACATTCAAGTTTGCCTGTGATGCCTAGGGTCCATGGACAAAGTCTGAGGACAGAGGCTTACAAGAGTGTATCTTAATGAGGTCCTTCTGAGCCTCCCTCCACCGCCAGAGCAGATGGCAGGCAGATTAAAAATATTCATATAATTAGAAAAAACATAGGTGACCTTTAGTTTTTGTTTCCTTAAATCAATTCCTCTTCAGAAAGCTCTCAAGTCTGGCAAGGCTTCGGAAGGGTATCTGGTTCTTAATTGAGAACAGAGTCCATATATCTTCTCACTTTTTAAATACATAGCAAAACTGGTGAAAACCTAGGATCGAGTCTCCTAGACAAAGTCCTCAGAAATAATTCTGGGGGCAGGAGGGGAAACAATTCTAATTATGTTAAGGTTTAAAAAGTTCTTCTCCAACAAACAAAACAGAGCCTAGGTTATAAAGGTTCACAAATGAGAAATGATAAGAACAGGCTAAAGTAATGGTCGTAAGGCTCAGCTAAACAGTAAATGAATAAATCAAACTGTGGGGAAAAAAATCTTTAAAATAAATGTTTTTAATTTTTTGTGGTTCTCGAATGAGGATTTTATTTGGTTTCTCTAATGTTTTTAATTTTTTTAATGTCTTATTTATTTTTGAGAGAGACAGAGCATGAGCAGGGGAGGGGCCAAGAGAGAGGGAGACACAAAATCTGAAGCAGCTCCAGGCTCTGAGCTGTCAGCACAGAGCCCAAGGTGGGGCTTGAACTCATCAACTGCGAGATCATGACCTGAGCCAAAGTTGGATGCTTAACCGACTGAGCCACCCAGGCGTCCCTAAAGTAAATTTGTTTATGAAATAAAACTAAGGTAATTCACCCACTTTCATCTTAAAAAACAAAACGTCCTTGATTCACAATACTTTAATTAAGAATTGGCTTCCTTACATCATCTTACTACACCTCCCAAAGGAGGAACCACCAGTGCAGGCTCCTTTCCTGTCCCATGGGGAATCTCCAACTTCTTATTTATGTTTTGCATTAAGAACCATATTCTACTAAAAGAACAAGTCGACATTTGTTCAAAGGTTAGCTCCCAGCCTGCTGCCTGTGGGCATCTTAATAGCTAGTTTCAAACAAACTCTGAAGCAAGACACAACGGGATAGACTACTCTTGCGGTGAGACAGTTTTATTAGCATTTGGATGTAGAAGAAAGAGATGGGAGACGAAGAGGGAACAGACTGTGCCACAGAGCCCTGGAGTATTCCGAGCAGATTCCTAAAACGGGAAGGGAGGTTTAAGGGGTTACTGATCCACGGAGAGGAAACAGGTAGGTAAATACCCCAAAGGGCTTTCATTTGCAGGGCTAATTACTCACAAGTAAATTTAGCTGTTTTTTGGAATATTAGCAGACCAGAAATCATAAAATTAGAATGAGGTTATAAAGATCTATTCTAATAAAATGTTAAATACCATTAATTTACCTTAAGATACAGATGGAGTTTAAGAAAGCCACAGTCTTTTAATTTAAAGACAAGATATTGAGGAAACTTGTACCATTTGTGGGCTCAAATCTCTTGACTTATAAAGTAGTCATATTGCTTACTGATTTTATTTAAATATTTGTTTATTTTTGAAAGAGAGAGAGAGAACACAAGCAGGGGAGTGGCAGAGAGAGGAGAGACAGAATCCAAAGCAGGCTCCAGGCTCTGAGCCATCAGCACAGAGCCCAAAGTGGGGCTCAAACCGACAAACCATAAGATCATGACCTGAGCCAAAGTTGGACACTTAACCAACTGAGCCACCCAGGTGCCCCTGAAGTGGTCATATTGCTTGTGATTTTAGAATGCTTAAGCCATTGGTTAAAATGCCCTTTGGGTTACATAATGATGAAGTTAATTTACAAAAGGAAAATCTTTTTCTTTGATTGCTGGTAGTTTACTAGAGTGAAAGCTTCTATAGAAAAAAATCCACTTAGATGGGGTGCCTGGGGGGCTCCATCTCTAAACTTCTGATTTTGATTTGGGCCTAGGTCAAGATCTCACTGTGAGCCTGCGGTGGGCTCTACATGGATAGCCAAAACTTGCTTGAGATTCTCTCTCTCTCTACTCCTCCCATGTGAGCACACCCTCTCTAGAAATAAACATTAAAAAAAAAATCCATTTAGAAAAACTGATAAGGAATGGAAGATTAATAAGAACTGAGTTTGCTTCAAATAATTAGCTAGCTTTAAGGAAGTTTAAGATTTTCAGGTGGGGGTGGAGAGGAAGGAGCTTTTGGGGGAGGAGACAAAGGAGGAACCTGAGAAAAGGGGGAGTCGAATAAAGGAAGACTTTACCTGTGGCTCTGAGACCAGCTCTTCTCTGGAATCCTATCCCTAGCGCTGGACAGTAAGTTTTTTCAAAGGCAAGTATCATGAATTGCTCAACTCTGCACTCCTCAACGACGAACCCACCACAGGATACACAGTAGATGCTTGATAAATGTTTTATAAATAACAGCGCCAGGCAGTCAGTTATAAGAAAGGAGGCAATCTGGTCTGACTCACGATGTCAGATATACTGCTAAGCTATACTGGAACCAAGAAGAAAACTGTTTATTAGAAAACTTGATTTTTATTTACATGATTTCTAATAGTGAAATAAGCAAATTAGGTAATTGGTAAAAGTAGATAAACAATGACAAGGAAAAAAGTGGAACCCCAAAATAAGAAAGCACAGCACTTAGAGAAGGACGCCCAGGCTCAGCCTGTCCACCAGACATAACAAATGGATGGAAAAGCCGCAGCCTCCTGCACAGAAGCAGGAAATTCTCCGTATGCCCACCTCTGCTCCCAAAAAGATTCCGTTTTCTTGAACAGTTGAGCCTCCTCAGCATGGGACTCCTGGCATGCTTTTTTTTTTTTTTTTAAGTTTCTCAGTTCTCCTAAATTAATTTTTGACAGTTCCTGGGATTCTCAAGATGATCATTTAACACCTCATTAACAAGTCTATTGTAGGAATTAATTCAAATGAGCCAAAACTAATTTTAATTAAATCTCAATCTGCCCAAGGTATTCCTTTTTTCTCCTACACAACAGCCGCCTAAATAGGCCCAGTTCTTTTGAAACTAAGTAGTACAGAAAAATGCAGTTTTCTGGAAAATTACTTGTCATCATTTTTAAATTTACCTAGTAAAACGTACCTATCTATTTAATTTGTTCCATAATCTGGCTATTTGGTTTAACATTCATCTGTTTAAGCCACCCACTTTAAGAACTCACCCATTTTCTAATAGTTATAAATGTGTGCATTCGTTCATTCAGCAAATTTATCACAAGGCTGCTAGATGCCAGACACTAATCTGGGCGCTGTGCATGTTATTAACTACATCTGTAGCCAGAAATAAAATACAGCCAAGCACAGCTCTGGAAAACAGAGAAGCACAAATTTTGGTTGCTTTTGGTCAGACACGTTTTGCCTGGACTCATAAAGAGATCTTACAGCTAAATTTCCATCACTGGAGGTGTGTGTAGTAAAAGCTAGAATTTCAAATGTCTGGTGGAAACTGTCAGAATTTCCTAGCTGTCAGCTTTTCTAGCTGGCCTGTTCTAACTCAGTATGTCCACTCAAGGCACGAGCCCCCTGTTCTGAGTAAGATGCCCTTCAACTTCTCTTCATCAATCCAGTCACATGACCCTCTCTTCTCTGGGAAAAGGAGAGGAACTGGAGGGAGGGAAAGGAGGGCTTACAAAGTAGGGGAGAGGGTGGATCTCAACCTGGCTTGTGTGCAGCGGCTTCTCTGAAGGCTCCACACTCTTGTCACCACAGAGTGACACATCTTCCCACGAGAAAGATGAGAACATTTCTTAACAATCAACCATGTAATATCTGTGTAGAAGTATACACCTTACTTTCATATTGTAAGCACAATTTATTTCCATGTAAGTCATTTATATAGTCTGGAATCTAATAACAAAAAAGCTGGACTCATAAAAGTAACCCACACAGAGGATAAAATTCTAGCAGTACAGAAAATTAAATACAAACCACCAAAGTGCCCCTTCCCCGCCTCCAACCAGCCACCTCCACTGCCATCCCAGAAGCGGAGCCGGGTTCTCCATACAGCCTTTTGGGCAGCTAGCACCACAGTGCAGGGCAACGCGCTCACACCTCTGCTTCTCATTCCAACAGCGGGACACAGAGGTGCGCTGCCACAGCCGGGCTCCTGCCACTTTCCATGCTTCCTCTACTAGTCACCACCAAGTTTTAACATATGACCATTTCTAATTCGAGCAGTCGGCACCTTCATAAACTTGAAGATGATTTATAAACCTACAACAGTATCTACTGACTCTCCGCCAAGTACATAAGAGAAGTGATATATTTCCATTTCCCTCACCTCCCTTTACCTCTATCCACACCACCTGTCTTCTGTCTGCTGCTGTTTACATTGCCAAGGTTGTTATTTACTTCCGGCTTATAGCCATTGCTAAACTCTCCATGCTTTACCTGTAACTGATCCTACAAACTAGAAATGAACTAAAAGCAGTATTACGATTATTTCACCACACTTGTGTGAAACAAAAGAAAGTCTTCCAAGTGTCAAAACTAAGTGGTTTCTCTTTTTTTAACCCCCAACAATTCAAGCCACATTTTTTTTTAAATGTTTTATTTATTTCTAGGAGAGAGAGAGAGAGACAGCGTGAGCAGGGGAGGGTCAGAGAGAGAGGGAGTCACAGACTGAAACAGGCTCCAGGCTCTGAGCTGGCAGTCAGCACAGAGCCCGACGCGGGGCCCGAACCCACGAACCGCGAGATCACGACCTAAGCGAAAGTCGGACGCTTAACCGACTAAGCCACCCAGGCGCCCCAAAAAAATTTTTTTAAATAAAGTGAAATCAAAACTAAAATGAGACNCTGTTTCAGTCTGTGACTCCCTCTCTCTCTGACCCTCCCCTGCTCACGCTGTCTCTCTCTCTCTCTCCTAGAAATAAATAAAACATTTAAAAAAAAATTTTTTTTTAAGGTTTATTTTTGAGAAAGAGAGAGAATGAACAAAGGTAGAGTCCGAGAGAGCGGGGGACACAGAATCCAAAGTTGGCTCCAGGCTCTGAGCTGTCAGCACAGAACCCGACATGGGACTCGAACTCAGGAATCATGAGATCACGACCTGAGCTGAAGTTGGATGCTTAACTGACTGAGTCATCCAGGTGCCCAATTTCATCTTACATGAAGAAGAGTTGTTCACTATTTCATAGCTCATCATATTATCATTATTTTTTTAAGTTTTTTTTGAGAGAGAGAGAGAGAGTGAACATGCTCGTAAGCAGGGAAGGGGCAGGGAGGACAGGGAGAATCCCAAGTAGGCTCTATACTGTCCAATGCAGAGCCCAACACGGGGCTCGAGCTCCCAAACCAACATAAGATCATGATCTGAGCCGAACTCAAGAGTCAGATGCATAACCAACTGAGCCACCCAGGCACTCCCATATTATCATCATGAAACAACTATTTCAGACCCACTAATTCTAGCTCTGGGGAGGGGCAGGGAGAAAAATCATACTGAGCACATAACTAGAGACAGAACAGTAGCCCCTGTGAAACCACAGAGTGCCGAAGTTCTACATTCTGACATAGGTCATACCTTTGCTTAGAATAGATGTTCATGGACAACCCTAAAGCCCAACTAGTGTATTTAATGACAAACAAGTATTTGCATTATAATTCAAGTCTAATCTGTTTTACAGTTACCTATAAATCCTATTTATACGAAACTAAGTTCAGTTTCTCTATCCTAATCTGATTCACAACGCTTCTCCAATGATTCCTAGGCTCCGTTTCTTTATCCCTGATGAGCTACAACCACTTGCCAGTTAGAATGGAGCAAATGCTTCTGGGGCTTAGAAAGCCAGCTTACAAAGGTTGCTATGTTACAAGTGGATCTGGTTAGGGACAGCAAAGGCCAAATCACCTGTACCATCAAAGTATGAAGATTTATCCCACTAAGAGAAAATCAGTAACAGAATCAAATTGAAGATTCATTTATATTTTAAAAATCAAGTTATTAATCTCAAGTCTCTCATGTTTTTTCCTAAGTCCTATAATTCTAGGAACATTGGTCAGTATACATGAGGCTTCAACTGAGGAATAATCCTGTATGAGTGAATGAGCGATCTTTTCCTCTTAGGTACAGAGTTTTATTAAGTCCTGGGTGTTTTGGAGCACAAAGAATACAAGGGACTAAATCATAGGTCATTAACTCTTACAATGCCTCTCTTCAAGGCATCAAAGTATACTCACTTAATCGTCCCCCAGGTATTTACTGCATACCTACTATGTGCCAAACACAGTTCTAAATAGAAGGAATAAAGTGAACAAGGTGCCCCAAACTCCATGTTTTCATGGAGTTTATATTCTACTTTGGGAAGACAGAGTAACAATTTGGAGAATAATCAAGTCAAACAGACAATTACTGACCCTAAGTCCCTGATACAGGCACTATTTTAGGTGCAAAGGAGGAACAAGACAAGGATCTTAACAGGGGAGGTGACATACACAAGGAAGTCACAGTCAAGGTTAGGGAACTTTCAAACACGATACAGTGAAATCTCCGCGCTACTGGTCTAGCTCCAGCACCTGACCAACAAGCTGTTCCAGTTACTACCCAGTAATGCTGCCATCAACTGACAGTTCCTTTTTAGGGAAAGTGTCTGTCCTTCTATAACAGCATTATTCTATGACAGTTCATCCTTGTATTACCAAAAATATTTGCTAAAGGGAAAACATAAAGCATGAATATGAACATAGGTCTCAAAAACTTAGTTCATCCGAGACAAAACCAAAAATTATTAGACACACTGAATACGACAATAAATTTTATATGCTCATTGGAATTGTACTATAGCTACACAATAGTTATGAAGGAAAAAAACCAAAAAGCAAGTAACATAAAATACTTAAGACAGTCAAAGTTACAATGAAAAGGTAAGGTTTAGAGATTTCATCATATATTCAGTTTTTTAGGACTGGACACCAATTTTAACATCTAGCAGTTAAGTCTACTAACTGATTTACATGCACACTTTAGACAAAACACTATGTTCAAACATTAAACACCAACCCTGTGAGACAAAATTGTAAGTTTGATACTATAAAGTTACCAAAAAAGGCTTTTGGGAGGAAAAGGGTATTAGCACAAAGGTGTTGTAAAAGGCACAGCCTTTCAGTTGGCCCTGAAGAATGCACAGAATCTGGGGGATAGGAGGGTAAGTGTTCTGGCAGAGGTACCAAGCAGCATAAGGATACATGGGAGGGGACAGTAAAAGATGAGTTAAACTACAGTCAAACTGTAGGGGACATCATATATAAATGTCCTGAGCATCATATAAAGAATTTGGACTTTATTCTGCAAGCAACCAGTAAGCATTGAAGACTGCTATATTCTATTTCTGCACCTTTAAGCAGATGCTAACAAACAGCAGTCTGTTAGGAAGAGCAACAGGTGGCTGTGTTCAGGAGAGACTGGAGGGAGAAAAAGGCAGTTACAGGCTGGGGCAACAGTTGGGGCGACAGGTAATCAGGGCCTGAAACAGAAATGTGGCAATGGGAGCAAGCAGAAGTGAGAGGCAGAATCAACAAAATCTGACTTAGCTATGGGGGAAGTTGACCAAGATTTCAGGCCTGGATAACCTGAAGATAGTTACATATTTATTTGAAGAGACAGAGAGAGGATGCAGCGAGAATAACACAGTGTAACTTCTGTGCTGTTCCTGTTCAAGATACATTCCTGAGTCTTAATCATGAGGAAACACTGAGCGAACCCCAATTGAGGACTATTCTATAGCGTAAGTGGCCTGTAATCGTTCGTGGTGTCAGAGTCGTGGAAGTCAAAGCAAAAGTAAGGAACTGTGGCGGCAGAAGACAAGAGACGGGGACTACTAAATGCAGCGCATGACTCTGAACCACACCCGCGTCACTGGGACACTGGCAAAACTTAAAGGGGGTCTGTGGAATAGACGGTAATAACTTTTCAGTATTAGTTACTGACATCACATCATGCCATGCTGTGTAGTTAATAATGTTCAGTGTCTGTTTCTGGCTTCAGATGGTTGTGCTGTGGTTATGTAGGAAAATGTAGGAAGTACTCACTACAGCATTTGGGATGATGAAGCTTCCCATCAGCAACTTAATTTTCAAATAGTTCAGGGAAAAAAAAGTCTTTGTGCTGTATTTCCAACTTTTCTGTAAGTTTGTGACTGTTTTAATAAGAAAATGACTTAAAAATACGATACTCAGAAATATTAACTCTAACATATGACTATAGCTAGCTCTGTATCATGGAATTTAGGGACAGATATTTCAAGTTATTGTGATTTTTCCCATAGTTTTTAGTACTCTTCCCCTGCACCAGTCCCTTAAAGACAATAAGAAAAGTAAGAACACCCAGAAAGATTAGAATGTTCAAATTTCTCCCTACATTTTCCATTTTCTTCCAGAAACTACAGAAAGTTTCAAAAAATGAAGCATGCACACTTAAAAATAAAAGACATAAGAAAGATGATCTTTGTACAGCAACAAGACTTGTGCTGCATATCAACAGGGGTCCATACTGGGCCAGCGAAGAAGAAAATAAAAACTACTTTAGCACAGGTAATACATGAACTTTCTACATCAGTCTCAAAAATGACATTCTGAATGAAACCCTCAAATTTATGACCACATATAAAATGCTAAAAACTCCAATAGATTAGCTTAAAGATATGTCAATTCATGATCTTAAAAATAGAAAACTACAACACATCAAACACAAGATGTTCAGAAAAGTGAATCTGAGTGCCAAACAGGGGAGTGCATGGTAACACGGGTAGATTCAATTGTATGGTACAGCAAATGGTCAAGTGTAAACACAAAAACAAAAACAAAATGGCATGCTAACTGGAGCTTATTTAAAAAGCATCTAGCTATAATTTTTTGAATTATCTGAAACTGACATGAGGAAGGTAGGAAGGTAGGTAGGTAGGTAGGTAGGTAGGTAGGTAGGTAGGTAGAAGGAAGGAAGGAAGGAAGGAAGGAAGGAAGGAAGGAATCAAGTTCCCAGGGACTCCTCATGCCTTCAGCCCCATCTGCAACAGAACTCCACTGGGTTAGCATCCTGTTTGGATTAGTCCTACAGCAGGGACTATTTATGGTAAAATAAGTTTATACATGCACANGAAACTAATTTGACAATACACTATTTGTAAAAATAAATAAATAAATTTATACAACAAAGATTGAAAATGTGCAAGTAAACAAACTGTCGTATCTTATAAAAAAGAGAAAATGGTATGTCAAAAATGAATGTATTCAAAATAATGCTTGATATTTCTATGTCCAGTAACAGAAATCAGAAAATCAGAGCGTAAGACAGGAAAAGGAAGAAAGCCAGCTTCTTAGTTTAACATTCCCTTAAACTAAAATCAAAGCCAGGACCAAGCACTTACATTACATGACCTTTTCTCCCTCCTTCCTAAACAGAAACTAGATATGAGATATTTGTCACAAGGTAAATATTGCAAAAATTTCACTTAGCAAGTTCACTGTCATTACATAACAGTGTCTTCGGCTCACATATGGGTTACCTTTAGCTCTCCCCATTTCCAATTCACAGCACTGTGGAAATTCAATGAAAGACAGAAATGTTGGTGCAGCTCTTATGTAAATCTGATTCCTTCCAGACAAATTTCTTCAACATATAAAAACTAAGGAACAGTACAGTATTAAAATTTATGGTTCTAGAAAGCTTAGATAATCCAAGATGAAATTAAAAAATGCCTCTAAAATAAACCATGCACATACATATATAACCATAACGTCATACTACAAATTAATTAATACAAGACAGAAGAAAGCAATGAACACTTGCAGAAGATATATTCGACTTGGACTAAAGAAAAATTGTGTAACGCACAAAAGCACTGTCCATATGGGAAAAGGGTCATAAGTTCTACCATATTAAGAATGAAAACTTTTATAGAACATATTATTAAGAAGATTTAAAGAAAATACATTTCTCTGAATTTGAGAGACAATCCTGGTAAAGAATTTATCCAGAATACATGAAGAACTCTTTTAAAAAACCCATCTAAACAAACAGCCAGGGGTGCCTGGGTGGCTCAGTAACTCTTGATCTCAGCTTAGGTTTTGATCTCAGGGTTGTAAGTTCAAGCCCCATGCTGGGCTCCACACTGGGTGTGGAGCCTACTTAAAAAAACAACAAAAACAAACAAACAAAAAACTCTAGCCAATCGGACTAATGATCGGGAAAATGGAAATAAAAACTACAGTGAGATTCTGTTTCACACAGAGCCTACTGGCAGGAATTAAAGGGACTGACAATAGCTACAATGGCAAGGAAATGGGCACACGATAACTTTCATACTAGAATAGGAGACTGAACAGCCATGAGGACTTTTGGAAGAATTTGGCAACCTCTAAAGATGTCCACCGAGACCACTGCAAGATAAAGAATCTCGGCCCCGCTGTAGCTGCTGAACCCTAGAACAGCAACTAAGAAGGGCTAGCAACCTACATGTCCATCAACAGAGCAATGAACACAGAAGCTGTGTAACACTAGACAGAATATGTAACAGTAAAATCAAATGAATCAGAACCTCACACAGGAATAATGCAAACAATATTAAGCAAACAAAATAAACGGCAGAAAAACTTCCCTAATATGACCAACTTATGTAACGTTTAAAAACACAAAACACCATAGACAGACGGTCCTCATTATTGGAACCCAGTCTGTTCCTCAAAGTGTGTTACAGTGTGAATTTTCAGGTAGCAGAGTCTATATATTACATCATTCAAAAAATAAGAAAAATTACATGTTCCTGGCTCATTCAAAGCTCCAAACTGAAACACTCTTCAATGTCTACATAATAGCCTACCAAGAATTTCTATAAAATAGAAAGCATCTAAAATACCAATGACCTGGGGCGCCTGGGTGGCTTAGTCGGTTAAGCATCCGACTTTCGCTTAGGTCATGATCTCACAGTTCGTGGGTTCGAGCCCCGCGTCGGGCTCTGTGCTGACTGCCAGCTCGGAGTCTGGAGCCTATTTCAGAGTCTGTATCTCCCTCTCTCTCTGACCCTCCCCTGCTCACACTGTCTCTCTCTCTCTCTCTCTCCTAGAAATAAATAAAAATATTTAAAAAAAATTAAAAGAATAAAAAATAAAATACCGATGACCTATTTTAACCCTAAAACAACTGAAGTACTCTGTGTGCATCACTCAGTGGTGCTGCCCAGTATGGAGTGCATTCTATTTCCACGTCAGCATTCAGTTGTCTCCATGAGCTTTAGCACTCCCACATTTTCTTCAAATGCAGGGACATCTGTGGGCCTCTTGTGCTCACCTACTTTCTTCACAGGTTTTTCTGCATATCACAGGACATTTTCATTAGCAATGTAGGGAAGATAACAGAGATATTGCACAACACATTTAACAACTCAAGTGACAAGGGACTGGGTATTATCAGGAAAAGAGCAGAAATACAACTGAAGTGCACTCCACAGTCTCTTCCTCAGACTCGTGCACGACTGAAAACATGGCGGTGTGCACACGACGATTTATTACAGTGGCTTTTGATTCAGACAGTTAAGTCACATAAGCAAACAGTGAGCCTTCAAACAGTGGGGGATACTTATATTATATGGATACGATCAAGTAAAAGCATAAAAGTACAGAAAGAGACAATTTCAGAATAGTGATTATCTCTGGGGGCTGGGTGAGAGAAACAGAATCAAGAAGGGACACTAAAGGGAGTTTTAGCTATCTTTTTCCTTTTAAAAAGTGAATAAATGGGGTGAGATAGTAACATCATTAAAATGTGAGATCATGGGTACATTATTTTCTGTACCTTTTCATCAAATCTGAAGGACCAATAACATTTTAAAAAATGTTTATTTATTCTTGAGAGAGAGAAAGAGACAGAGCACGAGCAGGGGATGGGCAGAGACAGAGCGAGACACAATCTGAGGCAGGCTCCAGGCTCTGAGCTGTCAGCACAGAGCCCGACGTGGGGCTCAAACCCATGAACCGTGAGATCATGACCTGAGCTGAAGTTAAATGCTTAACCGACTGAGCCACCCAGGCAGCCCTGAAAGACCAATAACATTTCTAACCTATCTGAAGCATGCCAGAAGCCTACTGACATTAATAAGCCCACAAATTCATAAGAATCTGAACTCAAGGGGCACCTGGGTAGTTCAGTCGGTTAAGCAACTGGCTTTGGCTCAGGTCATGATCTCACGGTTTGTGGGTTTGAGCCCCGCATCGGGCTCTGTGCTGACAGTTCAGAGCCTGGAGCCTGCTTCAGATTCTGTGTCTCCCTCTCTCTCTCTGCCCCTCCCCTGTTCACGCTGTCTCTCTCTCTCTCTCTCAGAAATAAATAAAACATTAAAAAAAATAAATAAAACTTTAAAAAAAAGAATCTGAACTCAATACTAGAGAAGAATCTAAATTTGATACGAGGGCAAGAGAACCAGTGTGTCTGTTCTGTGTGTGTATCACCTTAACAAAACACGCTTGCCTCCTCTCAGAACGGCCACCCTCCACACGTCACCGCAAGCCCTCTACCCGTGCTGCTATGCTCAGGCCACAGCGGCCTCCCTGCTCTTCCTAACCACACAGGGGCCTCCTTTGCTAGGCCCTTTTATCTCTGGACTTTCAGGGCCAAATCCTCACGTCCCTCAAATTCTTGCTAAAATCTTGCCTTCTCAATCAATGACCGCTTTATTTTAAATTGCAAACTGGGTCCCCCAAACCTTCTCTACTTACTTTTTCTCTGGAATACTCATTTTCTAGCACACTCTATAATCTATTTCCCTCACTAGAAACCCCATTAGGCAAAATTTTGGGGGTGTCTCATTCTTGATAAATCATGAGTGCCTAGAAACAGCACCTAGCACACGGCAAGCACTGAAATATTTGGCAAAATAATAAAACTTCAATTTTTCTAAGTTACAGTACTCTCCAAGACTAATACAACACGCTGTCCTCTGAATCGCCAATACAGCCTAAGTATATATATACACCCCTCAAATGACCTGCCTGTATGCCCATTTCCTGTGGATCGTGATTCACAGGGCCTAACACATTGTGAGGTACTCCTTGTTTGTGGAATGAATGAAATTCAATGTCTTGAGCATAAAAGATGAAGTTTCGCTCAGGGCAGGCCACTTCTATCTTAAAATCACACTCAGGTAATTCCTTACAGATACCTCTTTTTAAAAGTCACTTTAAGGGGCACCTGGGTGGCTTAGTCGGTTAAGCGTCCGACTTTCGCTTAGGTCATGATCTCGCGGTTCGTGGGTTCGAGCCTCCCGTCGGGCTCTGTGCTGACTGCCAGCTCAGAGCCTGGAGTCTGTTTCAGTCTGTGACTCCCTCTCTCTCTGACCCTCCCCTGCTCACACTGTCTCTCTCTCTCTCTCTCTCCTAGAAATAAATAAAACATTAAAAAAAAAAAAGTCACTTTAAGGCATAGTCAAAGGGCTGCTGCTTGAATCATACTTTTTTCCTTCTTCAAGGACAACAAAAAGACGCATTCAGTGATGCCATAAAAAGAAACAGTACCTTACATACTCAAATCTGAAAGAAATCAGGTCACGTTTAATTCAGATTGGGTAGCTGGATTTACGAGGTATATTTATCTCTACTTTTGGTTTCATTTTTATTATCCTCTGTTTTGGCACAGAAACAATGTAACCAAAAGAAGTCCATCTCTACTAATTAAAAGTTTTAGAGAGTAATTTTTAAAATATATATAAAAGCTGGTAGTGGCAAGTGGTAAAAATGGCCACAAATTCTTGGGCCCACTGCCCATTTGAGATGGAGTCTGAATTCCCACGACCTACAATCTGGACTGGCCTTAAAGGCCTGCTTGTTAACAACAAATCAGAAAATGCCATGGGGTTACAGCACGTTCTTTGGGAACGCCTGCTCTGAAGCATCCCCTCTGGGTCCCCAGTCACCGTGCTTTGAGGAGCCCAGCCTCATGGGGAGGAAACGTGAAGGTGCTCTGGTCAACAGCCTCGGGTGAGCCCAGAATTCAAGACACTTCTGCCCAAGTGACTTGGGAGGGAATAAGCCTCCAGATGACCCCAGCCCCCAGCCATCTGAGTCTTCCCAAGCTGTTTGGGTCTTCCAAGCTCAGGCCTCAGATATTACGAAGCAAAGACAAGCCATCCCTGCTGTGCCCTGACCGAATTCCTGACCTGCAGACTCTGTGAGCATAATAAGATGGCTCTTATTTCACAGCACTATGCTTAGGGGTTGGTTAGAGAGGCAAGAAATAAAGTGGAAAATGAATGCTAACCCAACGTCTATATCTAATTACCATATTTCATTTTCTACCACCAGCAGAGCCCAGATTTCATTATTTAGTACAGAGAAGTCACCTATCCTTCACACAGATCTGTGCTCTAGGACAGGGCAAAGAAATTACCAAAGTTAACTTTGAGAGCTGTTACCCATTCACTGCAGTCACCTCAGTCCATACACGGGACCGGCAAGGTTGATGCACCTATGTGAAGTAATCAGATAAATGCTAGCTACGTATGCATGTCGCAGATTAGAACACATTACTTCTAACACCATAAAGGAAGGAGAGAAGATAACAGAGCTATGGCTAACAGAGGGTTACTCACAAGGTTCCATACTGTGTTCACAATGTGAGTGAAGTATTTTCTTCCCCAAGGAATCAATCATGAAACTGAAAATGATCAACACTTTCGAAATCCATGTCCAAAAATCTCTTACTAGAGATAGGATATATCACAGATGAGAAAAAATATTAAGGTAAAATTCTTATTTAGAAAAATAGGCTTACATTAACCAAACTCAGACATACTCCTTCCATCCTGTTTTTCAGTGCAAATCAAAAAATCTTACCACACAAGTATTACATAAATGAAGACAGCTCAAGGCTGATAATGTAAAATCTTTTACAAGAATAAAACTCATTTTAGATGCATTTGAAAAGCAACAAGTAAAATGAATGTATGTCTCATACTCACAATGGAAAGTTTTAGAAGTGAAAAAAACAAAACAAAACAAAAAAAATCCCAATTGTTCTAAATTTTCTGCAGTCAATACTGCCCTCTAGTGATGCAGAATAAAAGCGAACTAGAAAGTGAGCACCACATTTTATTTATTGTTCATTTTAGTATGTTTATGTCAGGGCATCTAGTTTGGATGACAAATCCCACCAAAGACAGAAAAAACAAATCCAGGATGACTTATTATCCACTGTTAAGTTGGAAACTCTTCTAAAAGGCACTGAATCAAGGACACTAATATATGCACTCAGCAGCCTTTAAATACAATGGGAACGGATTCTCACTACACACACTGAGCTACATCTTCATACAAAATTGTGCCATTTGAGGAAGACCCTAAGGCTCATTACCTAAGACTTATGAAGACAGGGGAGATAGTAAGCTCAAAGCGTCACCATCTGTACACAAGAAAATTCAACTGGAAGCAAGCCAGGCTAGTTCTCATGGCATGTGTACCGAACACACTGAAAAGTGCCCATAGCAACCAAGGCCTCACAGATCTGCCAGTTCTGCCCATTCGTATACCTGACTCCTCATTTTAGGAAAAAAGTTCAAGCAAAAGAGCATGCTTGGCTGCTAGCATTTATTGAACATAGGAAATTTTCCAAGGAAACAGAGACTTACCAAGGGTAGTTCCATCCTGCCCCATGATGCACTTCATAGAGGTGACAATCTGCTCCACGACAGGTGGGGACAGTGACGTGGCGTAAACTGCACTATGAGAATGTGTTCGCAGATAGTCTATCAGCTCCTGGGGAGTTCACAGAAGCAAGTCATTAGCGGTCAAGCTTGAATCCTCTGGCAATGTCACTGCCTTCCTTTGAGGGAAAGCAGACTTTTCCTTCCACAGCAGTGGAACAGGGACACTAATCTGAGATGCAAGGTTAACTGACACAGGGCAACAGCCTCAGGCTTTGTTTTGCTTGTTAAACATGTCACAACACGAAAGAAACAAAACCTAGTTTTAAAGAAGCCCTCTAAATCTGGAGAACATATCACTTAATACTGTAAACATATCTACAATGCTGTGTTAAACAAGGTGTGTGGATTGCTTTGTAGATACAATAATTTCTTTTTTTTTTTTTAAGTTTATTTATTTATTTTGAGAACATGAGCAGGGGAGGGGCAGAGAGAGAGGAGGAGAGAGAAAGAATCCCAAGTAGCCTCCACGCTGTCAGTGCAAAGCCCGATTTGGGGCTCAATCTCACAAACTGTGAGATCATGACCTGAGTGGAAACCAAGAGTCTGACATGTAACCAACTGAGCCACCCGGGTGCCCCACAAGAATTTACTTTTAAGTTTACAAGAAAATATCACCTACATATTACCCTATGTCTGCAAAGCCCATCCTTACACGTCTGAGTAAGAGAAAAGACCATTCCCTAACACCAATTTTAAAGGTATTAAATATCCTCTAGGGGCACCTGGGTGGCTTGGTTGGTTAAGCACCTGACTTCAACTCAGGTCATGATCTCATGGTTCTTCAGTTTGAGCCCCCCACTGGGCTCTCTGCGGTCAGTGCAGAGCCCACTTCAGATCCTCTCTGTCCCCTTCTCTCTCTGCCCCTCTCCCATTCTTTCCCTCTCTCAAAATAAACATTAAAAATCTAAATATCCTCCAGATACACAGAGACTTGTAAAATAATATAAATATGGCAGAATAAAAATTCACTGGGTCTTTCAAGAGAAAAGGAAAGCCATCTCACTGAATGAAGACAAACTTTATATGCCAGTTACAAGGAGTCCAAAACAATCAGTTGTATGTCCCTATTCTCTCCTTCTAACTTCACTAAATCTTTAAATAAAATGTGCACACAAAGTAGCTTATGTATCAGAACCCAACATGGAGACACAAAACAGGACTACAAAACAGCGTATCACTTCAAAAATACTAAAAAGTATATAAAACTCACAAAAGCAGAGATATACCGTACCTAAATGATCTCCCAGAGTATGATTTTAAGTCCTTTGGTTTAGCAATAAATCTTACTATAAAGCAATCAAACTCTCCAAAGTGAGCCTGGTTCCATTAACAAAACTTGAGGTAAAACTCTATCAAACTTGACTAAAACCACTAATAATGAGTTTCCTCTAAAAAGCGATCAATTATTAAGAGAAAGTCCATGCTTTAAACCTCCCAATGTCAAGTTTTAAAAAGGAATTAGAGGGGCGCCTGGGTGGCTCAGTCGGTTAAACATCCAACTTCAGCTCAGGTCATAATCTCACAGTTTGTGGGTTCGAGCCCCGCGTCAGGCTCTGTGCTGACAGCTAGCTCAGAGTCTGGAGACTGTTTCAGATTCTGTATCTCTCTCTCTCTCTGACCCTCCCCTGCTTACGGTGTCTCTCTCTCAGAAACAAATAAAACATTAAAAAAAATTTTTTTAAATAAATAAATAAAAAGGAATTAGAAATATGCATGAGTTCCTAATACATACCTCATACAAATAAATACTTAACAAATGATGTGTTTTTTCTAATACCATAGAGTTTTTTTTAACAGTTTTACTGAGATAGAATTAACTTTTCTAAAGTATACAATTCAGTGGCTTACAGAATACTCACAGAGCTGTGTGACTTTCATCGCTATCTAATTTTATTTTATTTTATTTTTTAAGTAGGCTCCACACCCAGCGTGGGACTTGAACTCATGACCCTAATATCAAGAATCACATACTCCACCAACTGAGTGAGCCAGGTGCCCTACTATCTGATTTTAAACATTTTATTACCTCAGAAAAAAACCTCATTTCCATCAACAGTCACTTTCCACTCCCCCCATCCCCTCAGCCCTTGGCAACCACTAACTACATTATGTCTCTGATTTGCTTGCTCTGAANCTCGAACCCACAAACTGGGAGATCATGACCTGAGCTGAAGTTGGATGCTTAACTGACTAAGCCACCCACGCATCCCTGTGACTGACATCTTTAAGTTCAAGTAAACTTACTAACATGAATGTTCAAATTCATCCAAGTTGTAACATGGACATATGGCATTTTTCCAACCCTAACGATATAATCTTATAAACTAAGTATATTTGTCTCTGTTTTTACTGATAAGGAAATGGGAAGGTTAAATGATGTGCCCCAGGTCTCACAAAGTTAGAGAAGTATTCAAACCTAGGCCTCTGTCTCATCATTCAGCCATTTCCATCACACCACACTGATTCTCAAAGGCCTCAGAGTTCATTACATGATTTGTAAACTGAAAAACACAATGCCTTGCAGTACACCAGAGCAGGCAAAATAATCTTTTTCTTCCTGTCTCTATGCCCACCCAAGATGCATTTGAGGTCAAGGGGAGGGAAACTCGTCTTCTAATCCCACTGGCTCTCATTATAAACTCACTACTTTTGAAACTGTGGGCACAATCCAAACCCACTAGAAGACTGTGGCAAACAGGCAGCACCACTGTGTGTTCTTTCATACAAGAGGGTGTTCTGTATCTCAGACCAGCATGTAGTTTACAGCAAAGCTCAAATAAGAAGACAACAAACAATGAACAGAACCGGCCTTTAGTTTATCGGAGTCACTCCCTGAGCAGCTGAAGTGTGAAACCCAAAGGCACTGTGAGCCTAAGCCACAAACAAATTCAGGGTCCCCACATTCCGGTTCCAGACTCTTATCTGTCACAAGTCAGTTATTACTAAGTCTAATCACCAGTACCTTTATTCTTAGTTGCTCAATTCACATGTGGCCCATTTACCTTCTTGCCTCCAATGTATCCTCCAGAAGCACCAAAACTCTTTGTGAATGTTCCCATCATAACGTCCACATCCTCAGGATCCAGGCCAAAGTAATCCACCACCCCTCGACCTGTAGGGCCCAGAGCTCCGATGCTGTGAGCTTCATCTAGATACAAGTATGCCTTGTATTTCTTCTTCAGGGCAATCACTTCAGGAAGGCGGACAATAGATCCCTCCATGCTGGCAAGACAGGATAAAAATACAAACACCGAGACTTCTTAACTCAAAATTAGGAGTTAGTTGGTTATCTTATTATTACTGTTAATTTTTTAAGTTCATTGCTTTATAAAAATAGTTTGACAACTCTGCCTGTGATTCTAAACTAGCAAAGTTAGGTTATGCCATGGCCAGGCTGAGGTCTAGGGGAAAGGAGACTGGATCTTTTAAAACAAGCACCCGAGGGACACCTGGGTAGCTCAGTCGGTTAAACGTCCAACTTTGGCTCTGGTCATGATCTCATGGTTTGGGGGTTTGAGCCCCACGTCGAGCTCTGTGCTGAGAGCCCAGAGGCTGGAGCCTTATTCATATTCCTTGTCTCCCTCTCTGTCTGCCCTTATCTCACTCATGCTCTGTCTCAAAAATAAATAACTATAAAAAAGTTTTTTTAAAATGAGCACTCAAACAGAAATGATCTTAATTCACCACAGATGGATAAAGGTCACCAGGTTCTTCCAATGCTTGTAATTACAAGCAGTATTAGATTTTGTATCACACTGAATGTGTAATTAAAATAACAGAAAATGAAATAAAATAAAAAAAATTGGACGTAAGAGAGTACGTGCAAGGGTTGCAAATAAACCAGAATAAAATTTTCTTCAAATGAAATGATGTATAATTTATTCTGACAGATTAGAAAATATATTCCAATTCTTGCCACTCTGTATACATTCCCTCTACAAACAGTAGAAAAAGAAAGAATCCCAACAGAGGGGTGATTTGCAGACCATGTAGCATGATGGAAAGAATAAAGAAAAGCCAGAGAAAAAGACTTCTGTTCTGTTGTGAACTCTGCTTCCAGGAATTNCTTATGCTTAAAACTTCTGTAACTTCACAGAGCCAAATCAGAAGAGATAAGAACAGGAAAGCAGGATTACCTATAGATTCCCTCCACAAGGATTAGAATTTTCTTCCAGGGTCTTCGAGTCCGGGGCTGACCATAAACAATGGCATCTTTCAACAGCTTCTCTAGGCTTTGCATATCTACAGCACACAAAAAAGAATTTCAGCACAAAGTACCTTCCTCTTTCTGAACTTTCTTTCAGAATGCAAATACACATTTCTTATTCAGGAAGTGTGTGTCAGGTAGCAAAGGACACTGACTTTTAGAATCAGAACTGAACAGAAAAAGATACGGCAAACTGGGTGGAGCTACTGCTAGCTTGAATGACAATCTAAGATGTAATAAATGTTCAAAACCACAGAAACTCCACCAAGCGGCTGTGGCATAGGTGATTCAGAGGTGGTTAGCATGCCTGTGAAATGGCTGATGTTTCGTGTTAAATACCTGGCCATTCAGTTAGCAGTTTTTGGGGTTTTTTGTATTTGTAGAATCAACTGTATCTTTAATCCTAGTGAGTCATTCAGAAATACATGCATAAAAGAGCAAGAGAGTGCAAATAAACTATTAAAAATACATACACCTCTTAAAAAGCAAATATGAGGGAATTCACAGTGCATGCCCCATTTCCTTTCACCTAGGATACACTCAACAAATGCTTGTTAAACAGCTTTATCTTAGTAGTGGGCTAAAAACACACCAGTGGCAGGCATGAGACTATGTGCTAAGAAGGCTTGGCAATCAGCTGAGCCTTCTGTTTGACTGGATCAGCTGTTTGCACACTATCGAGCTCTCATGGCTCTGTTGGTCCTTAAGGAAGGGTAACAGGCCCAGAAACAGCTTGGCTGGTACTACCATTAACGAGGATCATTTTTCCTGTTAATGGTAAATGCTTTATCATTAACCTGGGTGGTTCAGTCAGCTGAGTGTCAGACTCTTGGTTTATGCTCAGGTCACGATCACAGGGTCATGGGTTTGAGCCCCATGTCAGGCATCAGGCTCCATGCTGTGTATGGAACCCCACTTAAGATTCTTTCCCTCTCTCTCTCTCCCTCCCCCACCACTCTCCGTCTCTCTCAGGGCGCCTGGGTGGCTCAATTGGTTAAGCGGCTGACTTCAGCTCAGGTCATGATCTCACCATTCATGGGTTCAAGCCCTGCTGATAATTCAGAGCCTGGAGCCTGCTTCGGAATCTGTGTGTCTCTCTCTCTCTGCCCTTCCCCTGTTCATGCTTTCTCTCTCTCTAAAATAAATAAAACATTAAATTAAAAAAAGAGTCTGTCTCTCTCTCCCTGTGCCCCTCCCTGACTTGTGTACTTTCTCTCTCTCAAAAACAAAAACTATAAATTCTTTGAAGACCATTGTTACCACTACTATAGACTTCACACTTAAAACAACTGCCCTGAAATAATGGCCTCAAGAACCCTTCCCCCAAAGTCTATGTAACAGGGTGCACTTAACAGGGCTAGGAGGCACTCCATCATAAAATATGATTTTATACTCTTTATTGCTCATCATTGAAGGAGGTGGATACAAAGTTGCATGATTTTGCTCTTTCCATGAAAGGACTTTGAAGAGAAGTAAGGTAATAAAAACACATACCACAAATATGATGGCCAAAGGTTGTGACTGTGTTTACACCTTCAGTTATTCATAACTAAACAATCTGCTACCTAGCCCAGAGAGGAGATGCTACCACAGTTGTGAGTATGTCTGTTTTCAAACTGCTAATCTGGCTGTAGAGATCAATGTGTGGCAACCAGCAAGAGACAAAAGAAAAAGGTACTCCTTGTTTTAGTTTCCTGTTTATATACATAAAGGAAAAGAAAAATATTGACTCAAAATTTTATTTTTTTTCAAAGTTTACTTACTTTGAGAGAGAGAGACAGAGCACAAGTGAGCATGAGCAGAGGAGGGGCAGAGAGAGGGAGAGAGAGAATCCCAAGCAGGCTCTTTGCTGTCAGCACATGGAGGCCCACACAAGGCTACATCTCACAAACCGTGAGGTCATGACCTGTGCCGAAATCAAGAGCGGCGGCTCAATAGACTGAGGCACCCAGATGCCCCAACTAAAAATTTTAGATGAAAGGAAGTATCTATAGTAGAATGCTTGACAGTATCACCTACTTAGGGGGGGAAAAATCATTTATCTCTCTCATATTATGCTCCCCAAATCCCATGTAAATTAAAAATTTAAATAAAAAATATACCACAAAACCACCAAAAGAAAATATGAGAATAACTTTATGATCTTAGAATGGGGTAGGCATGATGCAAAATCCAACATCAACATTTTAATAAGTCTGCACAGCAAGACACTAAAAACAAACTAAAAAATAAAATTAAAAATACTGAAACATAAAACAAAGAATAATTAATATAAAGGGCTCTTATACTCAGTGAAAAACAGTTTGGAAATGGCCAGTTCACAATGAAATACAAACATGATCTGCTGTGTAAAAAGTTGCTTGTAACCTAATAAAGAAATAAAAATTAAGATGTTATTGACTTATTAGATTAGAAAATACTTTAAATGATTCATAATGTCCTATGTTGGCCTATGAGTAGGGTCACTGTCATGTTTTTGAGTAAAAATTTGTACCATGTTGAAGGCAATTTGGAAAGGCATAAAAATGGTTTTTAACTTTTAACCAGGCATCCTAAGACTGCTAAGAATTTATCCTAAGGCATTAATCAGACCACTGAGCAAAAATGTTGAGTGTAGGTAGTACTGTTTCTTACAGAAAAATTTAGAAACAACCTACGTGTCCAAACTGAGGGACAGACTGAATGAGAGCGACTTCAGATGCTGCTTGCCACTCTGGCATTAGTTCACCATATGTTGTAAGAAAATAGGTTACACATGTGTTTAACAATCCCATGCACTTTATAAAACAAAGTACTGTTTGTATCATTCTTATTGTAAAACGTTTTAGACAAGACAAAGACAAAAGGAAGAAAGTTATTACCACCCATAAACCTTTCATCCAGAGTACAGATCTAACATTTCGGTGTTTGTTCTTCCAGATTCCTGTCTGTACATGTATACATTTTGGTAAAAAATGATATTGATGTACAGCATGGTACACTTTCCTCCCTACATGTGAGTGTTTTAACTACAACAGTTACTCATTCTTATTGTAAACAATTATTTTAATAATACACAAGATATCTCCCCTTAGAGAACAAGTTCTGGCTGAGTGCCACCTTTCTCTGTGCCTTGACAGTATCTGTTCATATGTGTATTTCAGTGTCTGTTCAGTATCAGTATCCCACTCCTGATTTGTCCATAGTCTCCTTATTAACCAGTCAGAGGCCCTTAAGATGGGACCCTGCTTTACTCATCTCAATAGCCCTGGCTTATGCAGGATACACCATGAGCATC
Source organism: Crocuta crocuta (assembly GCF_008692635.1). Taxonomy (NCBI): domain Eukaryota; kingdom Metazoa; phylum Chordata; class Mammalia; order Carnivora; family Hyaenidae; genus Crocuta; species Crocuta crocuta. The sequence continues at coordinate 4,411,695 of NW_027551569.1, read as the reverse complement.
TAGTAAACACCTATTGAACATGTGACTTGTGAACAACAAAGATAAAAACGTTGAAAGCCAGGGCGCTTGGGTGGCTCAGTGGGTTAAGCGTCCAACTTTGGCTCAGGTCATGATCTCATGGTTCATGAGTCAGAGCTCCGTATCGGGCTCTGTGCTTACAGCTTGGAGACTGGGGCCTGCTTCAGATTCTGTGTCTTCCTCTCTCTGCTCCTCTCCTGTGTGCGCCCTCTTTCTCTCTCAAAAATAAATAAACATTTTTAAAAATTTTTAGAAGTTGAAAGCCAAATGAAAGGAGAATGTTGTATTTTGTACCAAAAGGCTTCCTTTAGCCTCTATTTCTATTCTAATGAGGAAGAGAATAACTTTAAGTTTTTTTTTTTTTTGAGAGAGGGGCAGAGAGAGAGAGAGACAGAGAGAGAATCTCAAGCAGACTCCACTCTGTCAGCACAGAGCCTGATTTGGGGCTCAAACTCAAACTATTGAGATCGTGACCTGAACCAAACCCAAGAGGCAGCTGCTTAACCAAATAAGCCACCCAGGTATCCCAAAAATAACTTAAAAAATTTTTTTAACTTTTTTTTTTTAATGTTTTATTTACTTCTGAGGGAGAGAGAGACAGCGTGAGCAGGGGAGGATCAGAGAGAGAAGGAGACACAGAATCTGAAGCAGGTTCCAGGGTCTGAGCTAGCTGTCAGCACAGAGCCTGATGCAGGGCTCGAACCCATGAACCGTGAGATCATGACCTGAGCCAAAGTCAGATGCTTAATCGACTAGGCCACTCAGGCGCCCCTTTAATGTTTGTTTTTGAAGGGGAGAGAGAGCATGAGCAAGGGAAGGGCAGAGAGAGAGAGGGAGACACAGAATCTGAGGCAGGCACCAGGCTCTAAGCTTGTCAGCACAGAGCCCGATGAGGGGCTTGAACCGATGGACCATGAGATCATGACCTGACCTGAAGTCGGACACTTAACCAACTGAGCCACACAGGTGCCCTGAGAATAACTTTTTAAAAGACTGGACCAGAAAGACATTTTAAACGTTGCAACATGCTTTATTTAGATTTTCTATTATTAGTGTAACTAATGGTACCACTGCCACTAAGCCCAAAAATATTAAACACTAAGGCTTGAGGTAGATTCCACATCAAACTCACTGTTGTGTTTGAAGATTCGAATGGTTGCTCCTGAGAGTCTAGCTCCTAGAACCAGCGATGCATGGTTTAATTCATCACTCAAAATCAGGCAACCCTGCAAAACCACAAGCACAGGAAGGTAAGAGGCTGAGAGGATTTACTTTCACAAATTACAAAATGCTAAAATCATGAATAATACTATCTTATTAAGGAAAGTCTGTACGACAGCAAAACTATCAGTTTCGAGAAGAAGAAAAGTATACATATTTTTGTTTTGCAAAGTTAACTTAGAAGTAAATGCAAATTTCCAGACTTTTAATTTCTTCAGTCCTATGACTGACTTACATATTCAGTTATATAGTAACAGGCTTTTATTTACACCTAAACTCTGAATTTCTCTTCTGCCAGTCTTTCAATTCTTTACTTGCCACTCTTGCCATTCCACTGTACCTTTAAAGGATTCTCTTCCTTCCCTTCCATACAATTTTATTTTCTTCTTTCCAGCTCACATTTTTCTGATAAAATCTGCAATATAATTTGTTATTTACCTTTTTATGGTTTTTTTTTAGATTTCATTTTTAAGTAATCTCTGCACCCAATGTGGGGCTCGAACTTACAACTCTGAGATCAAGAGTTGCATGTTCCACTGACTGAGCCAGCCAGGAGCCTCTCACCTCCTTTTTAGACATTCTTATTCACCATTTCTATGTACCAATCTACTATGAGGCTCTGTAATATCCTTAGTTCAAAAATAAAATAAAAATTAAATGTCAGCAGCTAATAGCTAAGTACTTAATAGGTTCCTGGCATTATGCTAAGGCTTTTAAAGGCATTATTACTTTTAATCCTCATTAAAAAAATCTACGAGGCAGGTACTATTATTATTCCCACTTTACGTATGAGGAAATTCCACTTCAGAGGAGTTAACAAATCTTGCCCAAGGTCACAAGCATCCTAAGTGATTCATTACGAAGCTTCTGCTTCTAGAACACATGCTCTCAATCTACACTACACTGTTTCCCCTTCCTTGAAATGGAATAATCAACAACCTCACATAGAATTTAGCATCAGATTCAAAAAAATGTTAAAACTGGATTGGTTCCTGTCTTTAATAGATTGATACTTAATAACATTTCAACTAAAGTATTTTATCTGAAAGATAAATCTTTAAGACAGGACCTTCCATGTCTATATATAAGAGCTCTAATTCTACATTATTACAGTTTCTGAACACACAGAAGAATAGAACAAGATTATTTAGTGTGAAAATTTTTGAGAAATTCCAAATAAGAATCTCAAGATTTATACTGCTAAATGCAGTACAGGAATGTATTATAATCAACATGATGAAGTCAAAGAACCATATACATTTAGGTCTTTCAAAAAATTTGTCCATTGTATCTAAGTTGTTGAATTTACCGGCATAAATTCTTAAAATTTCCTTATTATCCTTTTATGTCTATACAATGTGTAGAGATGTGTCCTCTCTCATTCCTGCTACTCGTAATTTGTGTCTTCTTTTTAACCTCACCAGTCTGGCTAGAGATTTATCAATTTTACTCATTTTCTCAAAGAACCACCTGGGGTTTCACGCATTTTTCCTATTGTCTCTTTTCTAAATCACTGATTTCTTTTTTTTTTTTTTTTATGTTTTATTTATTTCTAGGAGAGAGAGAGACAGCGTGAGCAGGGGAGGGTCAGAGAGAGAGGGAGTCACAGACCGAAAGAGGCTCCAGGCTCTGAGCTGGCAGTCAGCACAGAGCCCGACGTGGGGCTCGAACCCACAACCGCGAGATCATGACCTAAGCGAAAGTCGGACGCTTAACCGACTAAGCCACCCAGGCGCCCCATAAATCACTGATTTCTAATTTACCTTTATTTTATCCTTTCTCTGTTTGGACCCTTTGGGCTTAATTTGCCCTTCTTTTTTGAAGTACTTATTTAGATGGTTGATTCAAAATTTTTCTTTTTTGTGACACCTTGGTGGCTCAGCTTAGGCATCCGACTTCCGCTCAGGTCATGATCTTGTGGTTCATGAGTTTGAGCCCCACATTGGGCTCTGTGCTGACAGCTCAGAGCTTGGAGCCCTTTTCAGATTCTGTGTCTCCCTCTCATTCTGCACCCCCCGCCCCCCATACACACTCTGTCTCTCTCTCCTTAAAAAAAATTTTTTTTTTTTGGTTTATTTATTCATTTGGCAGTCACAGGATGGGGGTGGGGTTACGGGCTGAAACAGAGAATCCCAAGCAGGCTCCAAGCTGTCAGCATGGAACCCAACACAGGGCTCCATCTCATGAACTGTGAGATCATGACCTGAGCTGAAATCAAAGAGTCGGATGCTTAACCAACTGAGCCACCCAGGTGCCCCCAAACTTTTCTTTTTTAGTTAATTAATACAAGCACTTAAAGCTATATATTCCCTCTGAGAATTGCTTTAGCTTTATCTCATAAATTGTAATATGCTACAGTTCCATTTCATTCAAAGTATTTTCTATGTTTCCTTTCTTCTTTGACTAATAGGTTATTTGGAATTATGTTTTCTCAAATATTTGAGCATTTTCCAGATATCTTTGTGTTACTGATTTCTTTCTTTTTTAATTAAAATTTTATTTATTTTTAGAGAAAGAGAGAAAATGTGCACATGCGCATGGGGGTAGGGGGAGGAGGGGCAGAGAGAGAGGGAGACACAGAATCAGAAGCAGGCCCCAGGCTCCGAGCTGTCAGCACACAGCCAAACGTGGGACTCGAACTCGTATACTGTGATACCATGACCTGAACCGAAGTCTGATGCTTCCCAGTGCTGCCCAGGTATCCCTTGTTTCTGATTTCTAATTTAATTCCATTATGATCAGAGAACATACTTTGAATAATTTAAATTTTTAAAATTTTGTTAAGGATTGTTTATTGGCCCAGAAAATGGCCTATCTTGGTAAGTTTTTTGCTGATCTCAGGAAAAGTGTTTCATAAATCTCAATTAGGTCAAGTTGGTTGATAATGTTTTTCAAGTGTCTATAACCTTGCTGATTTTCTGCCTAGTTCTTCTATTCAATTATTCAGAGAAGGATATGGAGATCTCTAATAACAATTATGTGTTTGTCCATTTCTCCTTTCATCAATTTTTGCTTCATGTACTTTGAAGCTCTAATATTAAGTACTGATATATTTAAAATTGTTATATTTTTAATGAATTAACTCCTTTATCATTATACAACGTTCCACTTTACACCCAGAAATATTCCTTGCTCTGAAATCTTTGTTTATATTAACATAGTCACTAACTTTCTTTTCAATTATTGTTTGCATGCTGTATCTTCTTCCACCCTTTTACTTTTAATTTAGCCTGTGTCCTTAAAGTAGGTTTTTGGTAGAAACCGACTTACTTTTATCTAATCTAACAAGCTCTTTTTTCTTTTTGAAAAAAAATTTTTTTTAATTTATTTATTTTGAGAGAGAGAGCAAGTGTGCATGGGGAAGGGGCAGAGAGAAGAAGAAGAGAGAGAGAATCCCAAGCAATGAGTTCAAATCCCAATGAGGGACTTGAACTCATGAAGCATGAAATCATGACCTGAGCTGAAGTCAGATGCTTACCGGACTGAACCATCCAGGTGCCCCCAACCTCTCTTTTCTAATTGGAATGTTAAAACCATTTATACTTAATATGATAATATCATATAATATCAATATAACCAGATTTAAATCTCCTCCCTTATTTGTTTTCTATTTGTTCCATGTGTTCCTTGAAGCCATACATTATACAACTGAAAAGGACTTTAGAGTTAACCTAGTCCAAATGCCTCATTTTACAGAGGAAAATTTGAGGCTCAGAAAGGCTGTGACAGGGGTGCCTGGCTGGCTCAGTCAGAAGAGCAGGCAGTTCTTGATCTTGGGGGGGTCGTGTGTTTGAGCCCCACACGTGGGTGTAGAGGTATCTTAAATAAATAAAACTTAAAAGGAAAAAAAAAAGAAAGTCTGTGACAGACAGGCTCACAGTCATACAGCTAAATTTGAATATATAAAAAAATAAATAAATTTGAATATATAAGCAACCAAACAAAAACTTAAGTCTTCCAACTCATTAATCTACCAATTTTTCAAAATACAATTCCTCAATATCAATGTTAAAAAAACCTGGAGCACCTGACTGGCTCAGTCAGTGGAGCATGCAATTCTTGATCTCAGGGTTGTGAGCTTGAGCCCTACATTGGGTGTGGAGCCTACTTAAAATAAAATTTAAAAAATATAAAATTCCTTGAGGGCCCTTTCAAGCTAAGAGTGTCAATCTGCTAACATGTGGTTTACGAAGTCTCTTTTCTCTCCTCAACTGCCCCCTTACAAACTCTACCCACAGGGAGGTAAAAAATACACACTTCTTAAATTATTATTTTTATTAGTACTACCAGTACTACTACTACTTTTAACCTTATTATTTTTTCAAGTTTATTTATTTATTTTGAGAGAGAGAGTGCGAGCACAGGAGGGGCAGAGAGAGGGGGAGAAAGAGAATCCCAAGCAGGCTCAGTACTCTCAGTGCAGAGCCCAATGTGGAGCTTGATCTCATGAACTGTGAGATCATGACCTGAGCCAAAATCAAGAGTTGGTCACTTAAGGGGCGCCTGGGTGGCTTAGTCGGTTGAGCGCCGACTTTCGCTTAGGTCATGATCTCGCGGTTCGTGGGTTCGAGCCCCGCATCGGGCTCTGTGCTGACTGCCAGCTCGGAGCCTGGAGCCTGTTTC
>NW_027551569.1:4372185-4405820 GCF_008692635.1 Crocuta crocuta | reverse complement strand
TAAAAAAAAAAAAAAAAAAAAGAGTTGGTCACTTAACTGACTGGGCCACCTGGGTGCCTCAAGCCTTCATTATGATTAACTTATATAATTACTTTTAACCTATATTATTCCCTGCATTTTACATATATATCTATAATTTGCCCATGTATCTCTGAGCAACACGCATTATGATATTAAGTATTAGGGTACCTATGTACTTTCAAGTTTTTCGACTTAGGAGAAACCACCTGTTAAACAACCTTCTAAATTAAACATTCTTTCAAAATTTTAACATTTTATGAGGTTTTTATTTTCTAGAATCTTCTTTTGAAACTGAATGATGACGGCAAGAGTCACCTAATGGAACAGTAAAGAATCATGAGTTCTAGCAAGAAAATTTTAACTGATGTAAGTCTCCATGGGATATTGTTACCAAAAAGTTGTGACAGAAATGTCTTTGGGCAGACCAGGCTTGGTATGAAGTTTACAACAGCCCTTGGCTTACTCTGAGTGCTTTACAATATACAGTAGAGTTTTCATAAATGATAAGTCTTACTTTGCCAACAAGAGCAGGAATGTTCATTGAATTTGTTGCAAATCCCATCCCATATGCCATAGCAGCTTCTACTCCCAAGAAACTTGCCACAAGCTTCTCTAGCTCTTCGTGCTTGTCCAGGTTTCCTGTGTGAGGAACTTAATGAGGTTAACACAGCCAAATCCTGAATTTAAGAATTACTTATTACCTGATAAAAAGAAATCAGAGTCTACATGTTACAACCTTTTCAGACTAAGCTCTATGGAAGAGTAGTATGAAGGGAAATGGCTAACAAAAAACACAGTGCTTGAATACATCAAGATTCAGCACCTGTGATGGAATTTCTGTAAAGAAAGTTGCCAATAATTTCTCCCATTCCTGCTGACACATGACAGTTCCAAGTCTAGGCCTCGAGAGGCCTGGCAACATCTGCTTCTATACTTTTGAAGTCAGCTGCCACACAAAATAGTCTAAGAAGCCTGCTGCAGAGAGAAGCCATGGGGAGGGGAGGGGCTCTGGAGGATAAGAGACTATGGAAGGGGAGTGCAGGACTCAGCCAGCCCCTGACTGATCCCACCACCCAGCTGAGGTACCAGACATGTAAGTGAAACCACTGTGGATACTCCATCCTCAGCCATAAAGCCCCACCCAACACCACATGGAGCTAAGATAAACGTCAAGCCCTCTCCAAATTGCAGAATCACAAGGAAATAAATGTTCGTTTCTGTTTTAAGTCACTAGATTTTAGAATCATCTGTTATGCAGCAAAAGACAAGTTAAAAAGCATCCTCCCTGAGCACTAGATGTTATGTGGAAACTAATTTGACAATAAACTATTAAAAAAAAAAAAATAAAATAAAAAAAAAAAAAGCATCCTCCCTCACTTTGTTTTGTGATTCTATGTCAATAATCAAATCTGTAAGGACTGAACAAGACTGATCAATACAGAAAAGATGATGAAAAAAAAGACTGCTGAACTGAGATGCTACAAGTCCCCAAAGCTTTAGGCAAGTCATTTAACCTCCCTTAGCTTCAGTTTTGTATCTGCTAAATACCAATAATAATATTTGGTCTCTCTACCTCATGACATTGTTGTGAGGAGCAAAAGAGAGATCCAGGCAATCTATAAACTATAGACTACAAAGTTCCATAAAGATGTAAGGTCTGATTACTATATATTGTCACTGCACGTGCTTCCTTAACTATCTCATTAAGGGACTGAGTACAGTCCAATGACCCAGCTACACTTGCCAATCTTTAGGCTCATGAGAAATAATGATGCATTACTGCTTTAATCCACTAAGTTTGGGGGATCAGTGATTCACAGTAATAAATATATCCAAAAGTTGCCTTTTAATGTTTATAGGTATCAGTTCTCTGGAATAAAATGGAAGAATTTGAAATCGTCTTATGAACAAAAATTACATTTACAAAATGTAAAGGTGCAATAATAAAAAGTTAACATTTACTGAATGTTTACCAAGTCACAAATGCTTTACGTGAATTAGTTTAATTCTTCAATAGCCTATAAGGTAGGAATTATTCTCACCCCCACTTACCAGCATGGAAACAGATTAACCCTCAAATGACCACAGGGTCAGGCCTAATAATTGGCACTCTTAACCACTACCATTTGTAAAAGCCAACAAAGTGAACATTAAAGTTGTCAATGAATCAAATACCTATGGAACTTTTCTAGAGCTATTTTGTATCATAATATAATGGAAAAGATAGATATGTCTCAAAGTGTAGCATTAAAATCATCCGTTACTTCAGAAACTCTATGGCGAAGTACGTATTTGGATGCTTACACTTCTAGCTCTGTATCAGCATTATTCCCCGCTGAGTAGCACAGTTAAGAACGTTAGCTGGCCAAAGAGAGCCTACACTTACCAATTTCCTGCCGAGTGCTGCACACTCCAACTCCATACTCCTCCAGAACTTTGGCAGCTGCTTCTTGACATGATCCAGTATTCCGTGCAAATCCAAGATAGTTGTAAGAACCCATGTTTATAACACCTTTAATTATATTCCCTGTGTACCTGTATTTCAATACCATAAAAGGCCATGAAACTCATGAGCAAATCAAATATTTACACATAACAATAAACACACTGGTAATATAAAAGAAAGCACTATATACAGAAAGTAGGGAGAATATGGACTAGATGAAAAGCAGCTCAAACTCACTACCAATTAAGAAAATGAAAGTTAAAACAAAATACTAATTTTCCCATACTAATAAAGATTTAAAAACTGACCTAGCCAGCATTGGCCAGGACAGTCTCATATACTGTAGATAAGAATATCAGTAATTTTTTTTGGAGGGCAGTTTGGCAGGACTTATCCATTAAAAGAAGTACATACGCTTTGACTCAGCAATTTCCACACACATACGAAATGATAGTTGCATGAAGATCCTTTCAGAGTCACTGCACAATTTATTTGCCATATCCCCTCCCCAGGCACACAGACCAGTGACATTCTATACAATGGAAGCTCAATTAGCCGGGGCCCACCAGTGAGAACAACGTGGTTGAGAAGTTCCACCAACTTAAGGGCGACATGAAGTGTGAACAAGAAGTGGCTGGCTGCTGTTTGAACTCTGAAATTTTGGAGTTTTTAACAAAGGATGGTGCAGCCCCACCTGCCATACACTATCTATGTGTACACTGTAGGATGCTAAGTAGCCACTACTACTAATAAGCTGGCTGAGGATATTACCAACATGTTAGCAAGAAAAAAGCAAGATGTAAAATGATTTCTATAGTATGATCCCATTTTTACAAATCAAAAATTAGCTGTATGTAAGAAACAAACTGGTAACAGAGGTCACCTCTGGGGAGTGAAGATTTGTGGAGAAGTGGATTTGCAGGAGGGGTAGTGGTTAGTTCTCATGGTGGAATGTTTCCTTTATCTGTATTATTTCTCTTTTTCTTTTTTTTTTAATAGTAACAATGCAACCATGCAATCAATATTTGTGAGATCTAGGGGCACCTGGGTGGCTCAGTCGGTTAAGCATCCAACTTCGGCTCTGGTCATGATCTCACGGTTGGTGGGTTCAAGCCCTGCATCGGGCTCTGTGCTGACACCTAGCTCAGAGCCTGGAGCCTGTTTCAGATTCTGTATCTCCCTCTCTCTCTGACCCTCCCCTGCTCACACTGTCTCTCTCTATCTCTGTCTTTCTCTCAGAAATAAATTTTAAAAAAACATAAAAAAAATATTTGTGAGATCTAAACAATAAAGTTATGAATACGAAATGTTTTCTAAACTACCCAGCCTATTTAAGTAAAAACAGTCCATATATCATTAAATCATTCGAGAAATCAAAACATCTAGAAGTAAACTCAGACACTTGATGCTGGTAAGTGGTAAAACAGAAAGGACAGTTTGTCTGGCTTCTTGTTTATTTTTCTCTTTAATTAGTCAAATTTTGTTTTCAGTTATAATCCAACATAGTATCAAATGTAATCGCAGAATGTATTTTAAAAATCTGGGTTAACGAGGAACTACATGTGAGGAAACTAATTATGTCGTGCTGTGCTCTCAGCTTCTACCCTTGTTTTGACAGAATACTCAGTTTGCAATAGAATATATTCTGAGGTGAAGAAATCCCTCTTTGTGGCTGTCAGGAAGCACCTCCCCAACCAAGACTCACTTGAACGACCAGTTGTAGTCATGAGACTGCCTCTCCATGATGTCCACCCTGGCTCCAGGCACGCTGCAGATCGGCCGGTTCCAGTTGTCTCTAATCCTCATGTAGAGGTTCCTCGTGTAGAAGTTTTCAAAATCCTGATACAAGGACACAAAGTCCTGCCAAAAATGGTGAAATGCCATGAATTTAACTGAATTACTTTAGAGAATTTTTACAACTTCCCTTTTCATGCTGTAAAGAACATTCTTCAAGAGCGCTTGAGAATGAGAGGTCAGTTATATTGAATTGGCTGACAAGGAAAACATTCACAAAGGCATCAATTCTCTATGTTAAAAACAACTTTAAAACTTTAAAACGACTCTTAGGGCACCTGACTGGCTTCATAGTGCATGAGACTCTTGATTTCAGGGTCGTAATTTGAGTCACACGTTGAGTGTAGAAATCACTTTTTAAAAAAGGGTAAAACAACTCTTTTTTCTTTCAACTTTTTTTTATTTGAGAGAGACAGTGAGAGTGGGAAGAGAGAGAATCCCAAGCAAGCTCTGCACTGTCAGCACAGAGCCTGACATGGGGCTCAAACTCACAAAACCGTGAGATCATGACCTGAGCTGAAAACCAACAGTCTGATGCTTAACCAACTGAGCTATCCAGGCACCCCAACGTAAAACAACTCTTAATCAGGTAAAAGCCACTTGGCTTTGATGGTTAACCTATATGAAATGGTTGTAAATAACTGACTGCATTATTGTAGGGCCAAAGAATTTAACTCAATTTTTTTTAATATTTTTATTTATTTCTAGGAGAGAGAGAGACAGTGTGAGCAGGGGAGGGTCAGTGAAAGAGTGGGAGACACAGACTCTGAAATAGGCTCCAGGCTCTGAGCTGGCAGTCAACACAGAGCCTGACGCGCGGCTCGAACCCACAAACCGCAAGATCATGACCTAAGCGAAAGTCGGACGCTTAACCGACTAAGCCACCCAGACGCCCCAAGAATTTAACTTAATAAAGTAGACCTCGGGACATCTGGGTGGCTCAGTTGAGTGTGGCTCAGGTTATGATCTCACAGTTCATGAGTTTGAGCTCCTCATCCGGCTCTGTGCTGACAGCTCAGACACTGGAGCCTGCTTCAGATTCTGTCTCTGTCTCTCTCTGCCCCTCCCCTGCTCATGCTGTCTCTTTCTCTCTTTCAAATATAAATAAAAACATTTTTTAATAAAAACACTGTAATTTTAGGGGCACCTGGATGACTTAATTGGTTAAACATTCGAAACTCTTGGTTTCGGCTCAGGTCATGATCTCATGATTCATGAGTTTGAACCCCACATCTGGCTCTGCACTGCTTGAGATTCTCTTTCTCCTTCTCTCTGCCTCTCCCCTGCTCATGCTCTCTGTCTCTCAAAATAAATTAAACTAAAAAAATACAAAAACCTGTAATTTCAGTTTCAAACAAGAAAAATTATTCTGAAATTAAAATTCCATTCTCTGCATATTTTTAAAATCAAAGTGAAATATATCCAAAGAAAAATGATAAGCAAGAAAGACTAAAAGCTTGCTTATATAGAAAGATACCTATCTCAGGTTTCTTTCCTTGGATGGAGTTTGAAAAAAAGATTCTCATGATGAAATTCTCACAAGGGACTTAAAGCTCTCCCTTCTTCTCTGAAATAAGCTGCACTAAAAATTAAGTCTACGAAAAATAGTCTGGGTGGAGTGAAAATGAATGTATAATATTATGGCCAATGTGATATGACCTCTGCTCAGAACATGATCAGACCACATTAGACCAACTTGACTCGTGAAGATAAGGGGCAAACCAAATAAAAAGAAAACTATACTACAGTTTTACTATAGTTAGCAAACTGTTGAACTTCTCGCCCCAGGATCTGGACTTGGTGCCAATCTAAATTAATCTGTTAAATAAGCTAATCAGAAATATGCAAAGTTTAAGCCTTATTGTGTAAAACTTTTATTGCTAAAAAAGACTCTTCATAAAATTTTGTAATTAACAACCTTCTATGACATTGGACTCTAAAGTAACTAAAAGTAAGCCTCACAGTAGGTAAAATCTTAAATAAAGCTCAGTATTTATGGATTGGTGGTATTGCACATTCCAAGTACTCTCTGGAATGTGCAATACCCGATACCATCTCTTTCACAATTGCTCTCACATTTACATTTCCTTGAGAAAATATCCATATATACTGGGTCTATCATAATTGGAAATTTACTACCTAAACAACATATCCTTTTTGATAGTCTCTTCTTCCAACAAGAATACTAAGTGAATGAAAACTGGAACAAAGACATCCAAATTCTAATTTGGGATTTTCCCTTGGCTGTCATTCACCATGCATTTACTTCCCAAAGAGGGGAAGGGGGAGTCGTCTCCAATCCTTTTCCATTCACATCAAATAGGCTACACAGTCCAAACTCTTCTTGATCTCATTTCTTTAAAACCTTTCTAAATACTGCACATTAATGTTAAAGGTATTAACTTAAACACCTGAGAGAAATACTCCATCACAGATAAATTTTTATTAGCAAGAAAGAGCACTATTTTTGTTTTTACTATATAAACACCAGAAAACACTGAAGAAAGTCTGATTCCATCTACTAGAAGGGTTATCAAACCCCAAATGCTGCAGGCTAACGTGCAGTAGAGCTCAGGGTAACCAGGGTGTGGCTTGGAGGGCAAGGAGTTCCAAACTTATCAGAGACGGTCAAGATCAAGGAGCTCGCCATTCCTCATTGTTCCGATGAGACAACAACTCAGTCCCTGAGATGGGAACAGACTTACAGAGTGACAGGAGAGTTGCCACAGTAAGGGATGTTAGAGATCAAAAGCCAGTGGGACAGAACAGCAGAAGAGAGGGACTCATGGCAGGGTAGAAGCCTGACTGCAGTCAGAAGGTTCTGTGAAGAGAACTGAAAAGCCGCTAACCAAACTCCCTGCAATTTGGCAATGAAGCAAGAATGGGGATGGAAAGGGATCGCTATTCAGGGTTCCAGTTCTAGGCAACAAGAGCATCTGTTCCCAAAAATATCTCATGTAGTTTAAATATTCTAGGACCAGAGTTAATATAGATGACTTCTCTCTTCATTCATTCATTTATTCAAACATATTTTGTTGAATACTTCTGCCAGACTCAGGATAGATTAAAGAACAAGACAGTACTCTCCACGAACTACAATACCCTCACTACTCCTACCCTCCCCCTCTCCCAGCCTGTCCTGCATCCCCCTTCCACATCCTCACCCTCCTCGTCCTCCTCCTTAATTTAGTCACTGTGAAATGACTTTAGTCAGGGCCAACCTAATACTTGTTTGCTCAGTCACTGAACAAATATTTACTGAGCTGTCCTTTCCAGGCACTAAGCTAGGCATTAGGGATAAAAATGAGTAAGACAAAACCTTTATGCTCCTAAGGATCTCTTAATGGAATGGAGTGGCACACAAATGAAGTTAGAATACAATATAACAAGTACCCTAAAGGGATACTTGCGAGACAAAAAATATTTAACTGGCAGATGAATGGCAATGATAAAGTACAAACAGCCTTCATGCGCTGTTTGAACTTGATGCCAGTCTTCAGGCACATGTTTCTTGAAAACCTTTCACAAACCCCATATGCTAGCAGATATCCATGGTAAACAGAGAACAACATGTAGTTGAGGCTCCACTCTAGATTGTTGGGCATGAAGTCTCCAGGTAAGTGACTTCTATCAGTAGACTCAAAGAGAAAAACTCAAATTCACAGATTTGTAAGGCCTTACCCAAAGTAGTCTGGAGTCATCTCAATAATTAGCTAATAAATATATTTTACTGGTTGAGGTTGTGTATTCTAGAAAACATCCTATACTATGTAAAATAAATAAGTACAGGGGCGCCTTGGTGGGTCAGTCGGTTTAGTGTCCAACTTCGGCTTAGGTCAAGATCTCACAGTTTATGAATTCCGGCCCCATGGTGGTCTCTGTGCTGGGAGCCTGGAGCCTGCTTCATATTCTGTGTCTCCCTCTCTTTCTGTTCCTCCCCTACTCATGTTCTGTCCGTCTGTCTGTCTCTCTCAAAAAAAAATAAAACATTTAAAAATAATAAAATTAAATTTTAAAAAGCTACACTGTTGCTCCAAACAAAACAGCCCAAAAGGTGACAGGGAAACTTTTGCAAGCCTACTCACATCCCTAGTGCAACAGGATAAAGTGGTAATCTACTGCAAAACTCTTTGAAAAGGTTTATCTGGGACACAGCTTCATACCAGGGAGAAATCCCTAGAGTAAATAAAAATAGATGACTTCTATACAGTGGAATACGATTCATCAATTAAAAGAAATGAATTATTGAAGCATACTGTAACATAGATGACCCTCGAGAAACATTATGCCAAGTGAAGGAAGGCAGACACAAATGATCACACAGTGTATGATCCCAGTTGTATGAAACATCTAGAAACAAAGTAGATCCATGGTTGCCTGGGGTGATAAGGGGGAGTAATAAGTGACTGCTAATAGATATGGGGTTTCTTTTTCAGATGATAAAACTGTTGTAAAACTAGATTATGGTACTGCCTGCACACTTCTGAAAATACATTTGACCCTTGAACAACATGGGTTTGAACTTCGCAGGTCCATCTAATGCAGATTTTTTCCAATAAACACAGTACAGTGCCATAAATGTATTTTCTTTTCCTTATAATTTTCTTAACATATTTTTCTCTAGCTTATTTTATTATAAGAATATGGTACATAAGGGGCACCCAGCTGGCTCAGCTGGTGGAGCGTGTGATCTTGGTCTCAGGGTTGTAATAGAGTACACCTTGCGTGTAGAGATTACTTAAAAAAGAAAAAAACAAAAGGTGGTTGTGCCTGGGTGGCTCAGTCGGTTGAGTGTCCCAAGTGTCTGTCCGACTCTTGGATTTGGCTCAGGTCATGATCTCACGGTTCCTGAGTTCAAGCCCTACGTTGGGCTCTACACTGCTAGCTTGGGATCCTCTCTCTCTCTCTCTCTGCCCCTCCCCTGCTTGCACTCTCTCTCAAAATAAAAAGTAAACTTAAAAAAAAAAAAAGAATACAGTATGTGATACACATGACTGATAAAATATGTGTTAATTGTTTATGTTATCAGCAAGACTTCAGGTCAACAGCAGGTATTAGCAGTTAAGTTTTGGGAGTCAAAAATCACACGTGAATTTTCAACTGCATGTGGGGGGTGTTGACACCCTTAACCTCCACATTTTTCAAGGCTCAACTGCAATGCTAAAAATAACGGAATTATATGTTTTAAACAGGTGACCATTATGGTATATAAATTTTATCTCAGCAAGACTATTAAAAAAAAATAGATGACTGCTATCCAGGGCTCCACACACACCACAAAACAATGGAAAGTAGAGCTCTCTATAAACTCATAGAACTAAAAACAACAAACCAACTGATAATCTCCCAGCTTAATACATCAAGCAACTATATGACAGTAATAGTTTCCAAGATACTGCTAAAATGGCAATTATCAGAATATTTTTAGTAAACTACTTTTTGAAGGAGGTCAAGAATAAAATACTTCTAGGAGTTCCTATTAATATATCTCAATCAGTTTTCTTCTTTCGTATCCTGAAAACTAAACACATCAGAATATGGGTAAATAATGTCCCTTCCCTATCCCTCTCATTTTTGAATATTTAATCATGAACAAACTGTAGAGGCAAAATATTAAGTTTAGTAAGTTGTGTGGGAAATACCTACCATGATTTGATCCTTAGATTTCTAGGTACTTCCTATCTAGATACTGGAACATAAATTCAACCTTTTGCTATATCTAATCACATATGTTTCTAGAGTACTCACTTCATCAACATTAAAAAAAAAAATTAAAAAAAAAAATAAAAAAGGGGCGCCTGGGTGGCTTAGTCGGTTGAGCGTCCGACTTTCGCTTAGGTCATGATCTCGCAGTTCGTGGGTTCGAGCCCCGCGTCGGGCTCTGTGCTGACTGCCAGCTCAGAGCCTGAAGCCTGTTTCAGTCTGTGACTCCCTCTCTCTCTGACCCTCCCCTGCTCACGCTGTCTCTCTCTCTCTCCTGGAAATAAATAAAACATTAAAAAAAAAAAAAGATTTCTCACTTCATCTCACATAAAAAAGAAATAGACCACAGACTGGGAAAAACAACACTCTCCCCCAAAATAACACCTATCAAGCAGTAAAGAATTCAAAGATTTTTTTTTTTTTTTTTGCGATTTACATAAAATAGAACAAACTCATGTTAACTCATCTTTATTAGTGGGGCCATGCGATTCAGTTCTACTCAAAACATCATATGAAGAACTAGCATAAATAGTTAAAATGGACTCTCTTTTATAATGGAATGAGGAAGAAAGTAAGGCTGCAGTGATAAACACCATTCACTCAGTGAAATGAGGAAGTGGCAATATTAGACTTGCATTTTATGATCCTAAGCAAATGCTTTCCCTCACCTCTTCCAATGTAACACTTAAAAATCTGCATATCCCTCCCACTACATCTAATCCAGTATCAGAAAATAAACATGCCCTACCATAGGGCTGAATGATCTTCCTTTCCCTCTAAAAGCTGAACTTTTATAACAAAATGGAAGAATTCAGCTGTTTTATTTATTTTTTATTTTTTTTAATGTTTTATTTATTTCTGAGAGAGAGAGACAGCGTGAGCAGGCGAAGGTCAGAGAGGGAGGGAGACACAGAATCTGAAGCAGGCTCCAGGCTCTGAGCTGGCTGTCAGCACAGAGCCCGACGCAGGGTTCGAACCCACAAACCAGGAGATCATGACCTGAGCCGAAGTTGGACGCTTAACTGGCTGAGCTACCCAGGCGCCCCTGAATTCAGCTGTTTTAACTGTTAATGTTATCTACTGTGAAAATACTATTGAATGAATTCAAATAAATTAGTACAGCCCTGTAAACCGTAGAAGCAAATCTCCCCACTGTCCCATATATTTCTTCCTATTACTTCCTCCTACTATTATTTCCTGAATAATTCAATGCTACTCAGTTATTTTTTTGTTCTACATCTGCATACAATTCAAACACTATTTACATGCATAGTGCTTTGCAAAGACCTGTTAAATTTGAGGAGTTTATGTTTCCTCAACAGAATTAGAAACTACTCAACAAAATCTATGTGTTCTGATTCCTTAACACAAAGGTCAAGTACACACAGGAGCCCCTATACTCAGGAGTCAGTTCACCCTCTGGAAGCACAGAACAAGTTCGAAACATGATATACTCTTTTACAAAGTAATTCAGACGCAACCCCCTTCATTCTTGCTGTGACACAAACACCAGCTGTGCAAACTCTCGTGCCACTCCCCTACTCAAACACTGCCCAGACTTCCTCTCTGCCTACCGAAGAGCTCAGCTCGACATTCAAACCACAATCTCTCATGCAGCCAAAACCCAGGTGCTCCCAAACATTCCTCATACCCTTGTCCACCCCAACACCTCAGTGGGGAATGCTCTCCACATCACAACCAGTACCCCCCTCCCTCACCTCTACATGTTAGTTAGCAGGTCTCTGCAGTATGTCCACACTAGGAGAGGTCTCTGTAGATAAAGATTTTTGAATGTGGCCATGTGAATACAACTTCAGCTCCCATCAGTGACAACCACCAGCAACTCAATCTAATAGGAAGATACTGGCCCATAAATAACTGTAATACCATATAATCCTGTAAGTGTATAGCCAGCTATAACTTCTAATAAGTAAGCCATACCTGAGGGGTGTAAAAATCAACATACTGTTGATGCACTCTAGCCATAAAGTCTATTTGGGATGTACGGGGTAGGAAAAAAAAAGAATGAAAACTTTCTTTAAAAAACTTTAAAAATATTTTCTGGTTTTCAGTGATGAAAATGAGTTTGGCCTACTGGACCAAGTTCTGAATGCAGGGCTTTGTTTGCATTAGGTATTCAAGAAATACCTCCTTGATGAAGTGAACCTGTAGACATTTCAGGGCAATGAAGGATGGGGCACATCCTTCAGGGCAAGTTCAGGGCAACCCCAACTTGAGGTTCTGGGGCTGGGATGGGTGCACAATGACGGACATGAGAGAGAAGACAGCCTGGGTTCTGGGTTCTCCTGGGACCAGAATCCTCAATCCCATACAGACTGGTTTTGGCTTTCTAGCAGCTAACAAGGTCCCTTCTTTGCTCACATTTCTAGATGGTTCCTTACCCCTCACCCTACAGGACCACCATTCATTTCTAGTGTCTAATGGCTCCTCTCTCAGTGGTGACCTTGCTGCCACCATGTCCACCTCTCTCCTCTAATCCCCCACACAAGTGAGAGGTGTGATGGACCAAAAAATCTACTTTCTGAAGCCCT
The DNA here is from genome assembly GCF_008692635.1 of Crocuta crocuta. Taxonomy (NCBI): domain Eukaryota; kingdom Metazoa; phylum Chordata; class Mammalia; order Carnivora; family Hyaenidae; genus Crocuta; species Crocuta crocuta. Next base: position 4,393,304 of record NW_027551569.1, on the reverse strand, counting down.
TCTCTAATCTAGTATATTCCTTGGGCTAGAGGACAACCTCTCCATACTTCACATGCCAAGAACAAACAAGTTTGTTTATAGAAACACCAGGCCTTTTTCACCCTAATCTGGCTGATTTTTGAGAATAGGCAATACACGTATACTGTATAGAACTCTAGAGGTGCAAAGGAGCATAGAGAGAAAACTGAAGTGAGTGAGGTCCTTCCCCCCAAGAGATGACCGTTATCTCTGTTTACAATTACTCAAGCAAGATTGTTTTTTTTGTTTTTTTTTTTTAATCATGAACAGATTCACTCAGCCACATTCTGTTTGCAGGCTTGTTTGGGGAGAGGAGCTGATCTGTGAGCCAAACATCTATGTATAATGTGTCTAGGAGAAAACACATCATGAGTTCTCCAGAACTTCATCTTCTCAGACGACTGGAGCCACAACTTGAGATACAGCACAGAACCATAAACAGAAAGAACATGCTTGGGGCACTTTACAGACCTCTGTCAGTGTACCAACTCTAACACTAGGCGTTTTAGGAAATGTCACTTTAACCTGTGAATTTTAGCTTTCTCATCCATCAAACAGGAATAGATTCTTGTGATGATTAAACTAGCAATATGTTAAAGACCTTCATTTCTCCATGCCTTAACCTTGTTTTCTATTTCCTTTGTGAAATGCTTTCATTTAACTTCATCTGGAATGTTTTTATTTTAACATGTGCCCAAATTTCTAAAGACACAATCAATGAAAATACCAAATTCTCTATAAAATGCTTCTATTCATAGAATCAAAGACTCTTAACAATTACCTGTTGTTCTTTTCTTTCTGTTGCATGATGACACTTTTCAATTCTCCAATGCCTCAGGAAATCTCGAAGATATCCAAAGAGAGTGAGTACGCCATACCCCACGTAAGTAAGCACAGCGACCAGCATTGGTGTTTCTTCAAAAGCTTCATTAAATGGTTTTTTGTAAAGTCCTCCATTTTGTGTAACATGATGGACCTAAAAGGGAGGTTAAAAATGCTTATTTCAATCCCAGCAAGAAAAAGATTAAACATTAAGTCCTTACGGATTTGCATAACTTCAGAATTCTCTACTAGTAAAAATAAATCCACTAAGATCTAAGCAGGGCATAATTTTTTTCAACAGAAAAATTATAAGTTATATGTACTTTAGATAAACAGCAAACAAAGGAAAACAGGGAGAAGGAACTGCCTAAGAACAATGTTTAACGCTCATTCCTATCATTATTTGATTTTATAAAATAGATCCTAAAATGCTATGGTTGGAACATGTATAATATCCTTTGTTCTAACAAAGCAAATTAAAAAAGAAATCAACAGGGGTGCCTGGGTGGCTCAGTTGGTTAACTGTCCAACTTCGGCCCAGGTCATGATCTTGCGATCTGTGGGTTCGAACCCCGCATCGGGCTCTACGCTGACAGCTCAGAGCCTGAAGCCTGTTTCAGATTCTGTGTCTCCTCTCTCTCTGCCCCTCCCCAGCTCATGCTCTGTCTCAAAAATAAACGTTAAAAAAAAGGTTTAAAAAAATAAAAAAGAAATCAACAAAGAAAAAGCCTATCCTGAAAAATAGTATATTAACTTACAAATGAAGTACATCAGTCCTAGAATAAACTAAAATATTTATAAATGTTTTCCTGCTATATAGTCTTAAAGCCACCAGCCATCGTATTCCAAATAATGACCAACACTAGGCCCCTGTTGGAAACACGTGGTTTATTAACAGCCTTGTTGTCGTAACACAAATTAATAATGCACAAAAGTAAAATGCTTACATAAGATGGTCCGGCACTGTACACAAATAGGAAGTGAAATGCAACACAAGGGGAAAAACAGTTAAGAATGATCAGCAACTGTCATGAAATCATTCTGACCACTTCACCTTGACCTAAGTATCCATTTCCACTCTAAGATTATCCCTGGTTTAATCCTTTGGGATACTTGAATTTTGATATAAAATACCACGCTACTGTACTTTTGATCTCATACCTCAAAGCTTTTTACTTTTTGGTCAATCTTTTTTTTTTTTTAATTTTCTTTTAATGTTTATTTTTGAGACAGAGAGAGACAGAGTACGAGCGAGGAAGGGGCAGCAAGAGAGGGAGACACAGGATCTGAAGCAGGCTCCAGGCTCTGAGCTGTAAGCACAAAGCCCGACGCGGGACTTGAACGCACAAACTGTGAGATCATGACCAGAGCCAAAGTCGGACACTTAACCAGCTGAGCCACCTAGGCACCCACTTTTTATTCAATCTTAATGGAAATCTTCTTTTATAGAAAAACCTCATCAGAGTAGTTTGTGTGTTAACTTTTTTTTTTTTTTTTAAGTTTTTTGACAGAGAGAGAGAGAACGCTTGATCTCACAAACTGAACGGGAAGATCATGACCCGAGCAGATATCAAGGGTCATACACTAAACTGCCTGAGCCACCCAGGCACCCCTGTGTGTTAACTTTAATCTTAACTATGAAACAGCCAACTACAGTGACGATGGTCATTCACAATTTATCAGGAACATATTTTCAATTGAGCACTCACTAGAGTATGAAAAGTCCCAAAGTCCCCAAGAAATAAGAGAGTCTTTCTTGGCCTCTGAGGTGACTTGATCCAAGGGTTAAATACATTTTAGAATATTATATTCCAATAATATTAACGTGGGAAAGCTATCTGAATTCTACAAGCTAGAACTCGTTCTTAACAAAAGAAAGGCATTCAGATAGGCATGATACTTAGAACTGATGGTACTGCTTCAATTTGATGGCCTAAAGAACTTCTGAAAACTAACTGTAAAACTGATACAGGTCTTCCTCAATCTCTTCCCCAAAGGGGTGGAAGTTTGTGTGGACGTTTATTACTTCAAGTTTTATGCAGAAGCAAGGCTGCAGTGTGTTTAGAAGAGAATAGCTACAAGTGAGCCAATAACTGAAGACAGGAGATTGCTTAAATATTAACAATATAACATAGTTATTAAACTGGGCAAAGCAAGGGCACCTGGGTGGCTTGGTCAGTTGAACATCCAACTCTTGTTTTCAGCTCAGGTCCTGATCTCAAGGTTGTGAGACTGAGCTCCACACTGGGCTCCAAGCTGACAGCTCAGAGCTTGCTTGGGATTTTTTCTCTCCCTCTCTATCTGCCCCTTCCCCATTCACATGTTTTCTCTCTCTCTCTCTCTCTCTCTCTCTCTCAAGATAAACATTTTTAAAAAACTGGACAGGATCACCTGGGTGGCTCAGTCAGTTTAGCGTCCAACTCAGTTTCAGCTCAGGTCATGCTCTCACAGTTCCATGAGTTCGAGCCCTGCATGGGGATCTGCACTCAGTGTAGAGCCTGCCTGGGATTCTGTCTCCCTCTCCCTGCTTCTCTCCCACTCATGCTATCTCTGTCTCTCTCAAAATAAATAAGTAAACTTAAAAAAAATTTTTTTTAACTAGACAAATCAAAAACACTTAAAACACAACAAAAATAAAATAATATTCTGATCATCTCTTTTAAAAACTATATCTAGGGCACCCGGGTTGCTCAGTGGGTTAAGTGTCTGACTTGAGCTCAGGTCACGATCTCACGGTTCATGAGTTCAAGCCCCACATCGGGCACTCTGCTATCAACACAGAACCTGCTTCGGATCCTTTGTCCCCCCCGCCCCCCTCTCTGCCCCTGCCCAGCTTGTGCTCGCTCTGGCTCTCTCTCTCTCTCTCAAAAATATATAAACATGAAAATAAATAAATAAATAAAATAATAAAAAAAACTATATCTAAAAGAACACTGTTATTTAATACCAGTACCCAACTCTTCCTAACTCTGAAACTGTTTAAACTATTTTCTTGCAACAGAACATACTAGTAAAAAGTAAGACAATTTTCAGAGCTCCTAAGTAACAAATGTGTGGCAAATGTATGTCAGGAATGCTGTGACTGGCTCTTTTTTAAAAGATATCCCCCTTGATCTGAGACACACCCAAACCAGCACAGGTGACCAACCAACCATGCATTCATACAGTTGGCTGGATTGTCTAGGAAGTAGTAAGTTAAATCATTAGTTTGCTTTTAAATATTGTAATTATATCACAGTGTCACTTTAAATTAACTGCATTTTAAGGAATTGAGATTCAACTATGAAAACACTGGGAATCACTCTGGGGGCGCCTGGGTGGCTCAGTCAGTTGAGTGTTCAACTTCAGCTCAGGTCATGATCTCAAGGTTTTGAGTTCAAGCCTTTCATGGGGCTCACTGCTATCAGCGCAGACCCCACTTGGGATCCTCTGCCCCTCCCCCACTCACACTCTCTCAAAAAAATAAATACATAAACATTAAAAAAAAATACAGGTCACTCTGATCATTCATGATCAGAATTTACAGACCAACTAGTATGCAAACCTCTGATAAAGGTGACAAAGTCTTAGATATCAGAGAGAAGAAAATCACTTGATCTTCAACTACTTATTGGCATGATTCAAATAAAAATGATAGTATTACTATCTCATACATGCATAATGTTCTGTAAAGGAAAGCACCCGGCTTATTTTGCTCATTACTGCACATTTAGCACTCAGGATAGTATTTATTAAGAGCTAACAAATAGTAAGTACTAAGTAATGTTTCCTCTCTAGAATGTGTTCTAGAAAGTGGTACCTTATAAGTGTTTGTTGAATGAATGAAAATACCTATAATGCTCTTTGCTCTTTCAACTAAGTACACTGTAATAGAAGGGCTTAAACAAGTTACAGTGACTACACAATTAATATTAGGACATTTCTCAAAATCACATCTAATACCTTTTACTCTCAACTAGACTGGAGGAAGATCAAACCCACGCTAAACAAAACATAGGCTACAAACTCTTCCAGTGTATTTTAGTCTCTGGATTCTCCAGGCAAGTGGACTCTTAAAAGGCCTTTCATTCATTCTAATGAGAATTACACTGTCGATGAGGCAATCAAGAAAAATACTAACTTATCACTAAACAGTTACCAGCCTGCTCACATTACACAGACAAGAGTGTGACAGTGTGAGTACTATTAATCAAAGGAAGATTTAAGTACTACAATGAATACTAAGATGTTTGTCTGAACAGTAACATTTTTTTCCGAAGAAAATGCAAAAGAAAAAAAAGGCAAAAGAAGACATTTTTTTCAGTCAAGATTATAAGCATATCATCGTAAAACATATTAAAGGACAAGAGGAGGGGGAAAAAATCAAACTAATAAGCTATTTTGTTCACATGCCTGTAGGCTGTTAGCCATATTTATTAAACAGCTAAAAAGCCACTCTTAACCAAAGCAATAATGGAAAGGTATAATCAAGATAAACCATAAACATAATATGTATGCACCAAAATCATCTGGAAGGAGACACAGAAATTGGAGTGGGAAGAGCGCATACTTCCTACTTATAACCCTCTGAACCGATGTGATTTTTTCATTTTTAACAAAGAGTACACAGGGGCGCCCGGGTGGCTCAGTCGGTTAAATGTCCGATTTCAGCCCTGGTCAAGATCTTGCGGTTCATGGGTTTGAGCCCCGTGTGAGTTTGAGCCCCGCATTGGGTTCTGTGCTGGCAGCTCAGAGCCTGGAGCCTGTTTTGGATTTCTCTCTCTGCCCCTCCCCTGCTCATGCTCTGTCTCTCACTGTCTCAAAAATAAATTTAAAAACTATTTAAAAAAAAAAGAGTATACATTACTGAAATTGCAGGTATCATTTTGTTTTAAAAAGGTTTACTTACACTGAATTTTCTCACTGATTTTACACTCTATTAATAAAAACAGAGTTAATAAAAGCAATATATGCCTCTCATCGTAACCTCAGGTCTCTATCTACAGCCTCTCTAGAGAATTCTCATGTTCATGCTGGCTCTCAGACAGACTGCAAATGCTGATGAGTATGCACAAATCCACACATCAATTCCAAAGTTACCCCAGAACTCCAAATTTACATTTCCACCCGCCACCAAGTTCCACCTGGACATCCCAACTCAGCGAGTCCAAGGATGAACTCTCACCATCTTAACTCTTTAATGCAAACCAGAATCTCCTCCTGAGCTACCCACCTCGTTAACAACATCACCACCCAGTCTACCCAGTCTCCTAAGTCTGGAATCATCTTTAGCTCCACCTCATTCTCTTAACTTCATAGAACCAGTAATGAATTCCTGCACCTTAGTTCAAGATCTTCTTGTGGCGCACAAGGGAATCTTAAGGAGGCTGGAAATGTTCTACAATTTGAGAGAGGTACTGGAGACACAGTATACACACGGGTTAAAAAAGTCAGGGAGGGGCGCCTGGGTGGCTCAGTTGGTTAAGCATCTGACTCCTGATCTCAGCTCAGGTCTTGATTTCAGGGTTGTGAGCTCAAGTTCTGTGCTGGACTCAGTGCTGGGCATAAAGACTACTTAAAAAAAAAAATAAAAGATTCAATAGGTGAGGCCCTCTGAAAGGCAATCTGAAGCATAAGAGGTGGAGGAAAATGACCCCTCAACCCAATGGGTCAGGAGGCATATCATCAAACCAAAGAGGATTTTTCTTGAGCCTTAAGATCTCATGGAATCTGCCTTGCTAAATTTTGGACTGGGTTTGGATCCATTACCCCTTTCTTCCTTATGATTTCTCCCTTTTAGAATGGGAATGTCTATCCTCTGTGTGTCTCACCATAGCATTTTGGAAGCACATAACTTACATGACTTTACAAGCTCACAGCTGGCAATGATTATTGCAGGATAAATTGAATCTTGAGTTTCACCCATATCAGATGTAGATGACATTTAAATGAGACTTCGGATTATAGACTTTAGAGTTGATGCTGGAAGAGTTAAGACTTTTGAGGCTGTTGGGACAGAATGAATGTAGTCTGCATGCAAGAATATGACTTTAGAGGGATCATGGGCAGATTGTTAGAGGCTTAATGTTTGTCTCCCCACGTCCCCACCTCATTTATATACTGAAGCTCTAAACCTCCAGTGTGACAGAATTTCAAAGTGGGGCCTCTGGGAGATCTAATTAGGTTTGCCTTTGGTCACGAGGGTGGGACCCCATGATGTAATTAGTGCCCTTGCAAGTAGAAAAAGCAGAGATCTCTACTGAAGAATGATGCTGTGAATGCATGATGAAAAAGCAGCCATCCACAAGCCAGGAAGAGGGCCCTCACCAAGAACTGAATGTGCCAGCAACGTGATCTTGAACTTCCTAAACCATGACAAATATCTATTGTTCAAAACATCTCATCTATGGTATTTTGTTATAGCTCCCACACTAAGACAAGGGTAAGGGGAGATAACATATAGAATTTACTTTCAATTGGTTCAGGAAAAAATTAATTGTGTGTGTGTGTGGTACGTACAGAGAATGATGTAGGCTTTTTCTTCATGAACCATTGGTGAGTCAGTTGCAGTTATGATGTACCTCTATAATTCAGCATGTCTCTCTTAAAAACAAAGATATCCTCTTACATAACTACAGAATAATTATCAATCAGGAGTCGATAGAGAACTGTACTAGCAGCTGGGCTACAGACTTCATTTAGATTTTCCCACTGTCCTAATAACATCTTTACAGCAAAAGAGTGCTAGATCATGTGTTGCATTCTGGCTTTTTAGTTTCAGAAAAGGAAAAAAGGGTAAGTTTTGATTACATAGTAAAATGACTTATAAGGAATGATCCTGAATAGAGGTTTTGAGAATCCCATGAAAGAACATAAGGTCATGTAATGATGCAAAAATGTGGAAGTGATCAGTGGGAAGCAAAAGCAGGTGTATTCATACATTTGATATGAATACAAAACCACACAAGCATGATTTTATAAGCAAATAGACACATCCCCACTGAGTGTGACAGTACAATGACAGAACGTGCCCACTTGGCAGTTTGGACACTGCAAAAGAAATTAACGTCCAATATGAACACCTATTATTCTTCAGCAATCAAAGGGCTATTATTATCCTTTTCTGCTAAATGAACCCCATTCACTTCCAGTGGTACTCTCTTTGTTCCTTAAAAAGTTCTACTGAAATGGCCCTTTCCTGGAATCTTACTGAAATGTACTATCCTCTCCCTACTGCATACCACACATACTAAAGAAAATAGTTTGGAGCTTTGCACTGGTCACACAAGCTATTCAGCTCTCTGAACATGTATTTCCAGAAGTGTCCTCCTTTTTTCAGCAGGGAAATTTTGAAAAGTAGGAGTCCACGTTTTTTCTTGCAATCAGGATAAAGTCTCTATTTTTGTCAGTAAGTATCCCCACATGGAATGGACTGACAGGTGCTTCCAAAGCTAGCTGTGAAGCAAACGTATTTTGACATTACTGTTTTCCGAGCTCAAAGATGGAGACCCCCAGGTATAGAGGCACGGGGACGTTTTCAGTTCAGTGGCATCCCGGGCACGGGCAGCGAGGTTCGGCCCAGGAGTTGCCAACCCCACGTGCCACCCACATGTCCTCGGCAGCACGCCCCGATCTCCAGAGAAGCGTGTCATGGCAGCACAGACCGCTGTAACAGGAGATCTGAGCAAGAGCGCGGCTCTGCCGCGGGAGGGCCACACCTTCGTCGGGGCCCTCTTCCACCTCTGATGCGTTCTGGGCCTGTAACGCCACACCTTCTGCTCTGGGTGTGTGGTGGACACTGACCGAGACACCTGGTTTGCATCAGTTTCCCTTCTCTGTGAGTAATCTCGGGTTATTCTGGGGGTCACACCTGTGCGACACGATCCTATTCCGTGGTCCTGACTGACACCGGAGTCAGCACCTATGCCACGATGAGCCTAACAACACTCTCTCATGGGGATTTATGATTTCAAGAGGGAAGGAGTCTGAAGGGCACTGTATCTCCAACATCCAGGAGGAAAGGTCTGTGAACTCCTGCTGCTGAGGCCCCACGTGCTAGTTCCTGTCTGACTTTTCTGAGTCGTTCCTCAGTTCTGCCCTGCTCCCTCCTTTTATTTATTTATTTTTTGCATGCCTATCATCCTTGCAATAAACCACCTTTTTGTTTAGCTAGAGTCAGTTTCCACTGATACCAACTGAAAGAAATTTAACAGTTATATATTCGATGTTAAAATGTCTTAGAACTTCTGTACACTTACACTGACCTACAGATTTTCAGAGCTTCAGTAAAAATTCTTAAAAGGGCTCCCAGCTCTGTCAATTTTGTGCATTTGGAATATTGTTTACTCTCATCTGGGATAAGGGACACTTGGTCCAAAATTATAAGGTGGTACTTCCCTGTTCTGAAGGACGCTGAGAGTCTCATTGCCTGCTATAACTAAACTCTTTCCAGGTTCTCATTAACACACGTGAAGACAGACCAAAAAAGGAAAACAAAAATCAGAACAGTATTTTTAAAAAAGACAACAGAAGACCACAGATCAAAATTCAGACAGTATTTGTCTGCTAACTTTGCCTAACTATGGAGAGCATGCTTGTAACCATTAAACAAGACTCTTTCATGGTTCAGAAATCATAAACCAAAGAAGAATTAATAGACTATTTAGTACAAGAGTTTAAGAAAATGGGACTAGAAAAAAAACTCTGGTAGAGTTTCTCCCCACACCATACTATGACAGAGACAGCTAACTGGCCCCCTGTAGATATTCCTATCTCCCCTTTGGTAACAGAACATTTCAGTTTTAGCTGGGTCCATGGTCACCCAGCTACAGTCTACATTTCCCAATCTCTCTGACAGCTAGGGGGTAGCCATGTGATGAAATTTGGGCCAATAGGAAATGAACAGAAAGGACAGGTACCAGGGCTGGATTATATCCTTTAAAACAGCAATTGTTCTCCTTCCACTTCTCTTTCCTAGAGAGAAAGAGAATGAAGTGCCAGTGGCCTGGAATGTAGATGGATGTGGATGAAGACTGAGATGCTAAACAAACAAACAAACAAACAAACAAACATCCTGCCGCCTGGGTGGCTTAAGTCAGTTGAGCCTCCGACTCTTGATTTCAGCTTCGGTCATGATCCCAGGGTAATGGGATCAAGCCCAACATTGGGCTCTGCACTGAGCACGTAGTCTGCTTAAGATTCACTCTCTCTCTTCCCCTCTACTCCTCTCCCCAGCTCATGCTTGCTCTCTCTCTGTCTAAAAAAATAAATAAATAAATAAACAGGGCACCTGGGTTAAGCGTCTTGACTTCAGCTTAGGTCATGATCTCATGGTTCATGGGTTCAAGCCCCTCATTGGGCTCTGTGCTGACAGCTCAAAGCCTGGAACCTGCTTCAGATTCTTTGTCTCCCTCTCTTGCTATCCCTCCGCTGCTTGTTGTTTTTTTTTTTCCTTCGCTCTCTGTCTCTCAAAAATAAACATTACAAAAATGTAATAATAAATAAAAATAAAAATATCCTAAAAGACTACAAAACAAAGATAGCACATAATCTACCTACTGAGTGCTACCTGTCTACCTTCAGACTTTACAAAGAGAGATAATTTCTATTTTTTTTAATGTCTATTTATTTTTGAGAGAGAGAGAGAGCACAAGTTGGGGAGAGGCAGAAAGAGAGGAACACACAGAATTTGAAGCAGGCTCCAGGTTCTGTGCTGACAACAGAGAATCTGACGTGGGGCTCAAACCCATGAACCATGAGATCATGACCTGATCCAAAGTAGGATGCTTAAACAACTAAGCCACCCAGGTGCCTTCTATCTTGTTTAAGCAACTTTATTTTGATGTCACATTTACAGCAACAAAAACAAAAAATCAAAAAACCATACTGAGACTTCTGCTGATAGGTCAAAATTAATAGGTAGAGACAAGCCATTACTTTCACGGAACAACTAGGTAAAACCACACAGATTACTCAAAACCGGAAATAGTTTTAAAGACATTGAAGAATGTTTCATGCAAAGCAAAGAAGGCAAATAAAATTCCAGAGAAGGAAGAACCTTTCCTTAGCGAGCTGAAATTGCTAGTCATTTTCTTCCCTTGTGGTATCTGCAGAGTGTGAGCATGAATGATCATAAATGGGCTTACCACAAGCAAAACTCTGCCAAGAGAAAAAAAAAAAAAAACAACCCAGTGGAACTTTATGATAGCTCTACAGGATGGTGTGACAGACTGAATTCTAGCAGAGCCCCAGACATATGCAGTTTTCTGCACAGGACACTTATCAAGTGCTAGAAAGGTGACTTAAAATCAACCACAATCTTACAATGCTTAGAAGATAAAGTTATACTCGAGGGAGGAGCTTGCGACAAACACAATGGATCCCATCCTTAGATGGAATCTACCCAAAGCTTCAGCCCAGTCCCACCTAGCTCAGTCCTTGGTTAGACGGCGGGTGCTCAGGCCCTCATGGAAACAGAGCAAAAGGAAAAACATAGACTTGAGGCTCTGCAGGTCCTTTATACATGGTGTCCGGCATCAATAAAAAATGTCTGCTTTCCTAGGGGCAGGGAGGGAATGTGGGCATGCCTGAAATAGAAAGTAGAAGATACAATAGTCTACACATTCCCTCTCTTCACTGTGGTACTACCAGACCTAGGAAATCCCTTACAGCTTGACCCTCACCCTCTCCCTTTAATTTCACATACCCAGGAATGGACATTCCTCCCATTTCATTTTTTAACATCCCAAAATTGCACAAATAACTTTCAGACATCAAAGCTTCTCCTAAGAACCCAGGGACCAAGGAGCTCAAAATCACTGTAATCATCTCAGTCTTCTCAACAAATATTTCATCTCTATATATCAAGGTTCATACTCTGTATTTGAAGACACAAATAAAGAGATAATCCTTGTATTGAAGAACTCTTCAGGGTTTTGGGTTTTTGTTTTTTTTTTAGCAAAAAAGGATGCAAAGATCAACATGTTTTTTGAGATTAAAGAGAATAAGGAAACTACTTTAAAGAATATTGTCAAAAGGGATTTATGTTTAAATACACAGGATGTAAAACACACACACACACAGTGTGAAGCACTTCTTTTACAAGTGATTCTGACTCCTCTGACTAAATGACAGCACCGAGGAAAGGAGATTAAGCAATGTGTCCAGTCATAAGGAAACTAAATTCAAAACTTTAATTCTAAACTGCGATTAGAATCCAAGTATTTACATTTTTCATTTATTGCCATTTCTTAGTCATATTTCTGAGATTTTCTATGTTCCTTTAATTATTTCAAAAATACTACAACTTAGTCCGTTTTAAGATCATTAGTGGCTTAATATTAGAATTTCACTTTAAACTCACATACGTGCTCCTTTTTTGCTATTCATACAGTAGTTAGATAATTTTGCTGTTCATATTACGTAGCTATAAAATACGAGCTTCCTCTGCTAAGAAAATGTCTGCTTTTAGGAAACAGGAACATTAACTAATTTAGCTGTCCTAGAAATAAACTGCTTCCTTTGCTTCTACACACAAGCCACGCCTGCACAGGAGGCAATAAAGATCCCAGCTGTTAGCACATACAACAGGGGTCTCCAACAGCTAGTTCTACCAGTCTAATCGGTGATCAGAGGCGTCTCAGCCCAGCTTCATGGCATTTCAAATCAAGGTAAGCACGGGAGGCACAGCAGAAAAGCCAGTGCTGACAGTAGTTCCTTTCCCTTGAAGCACTAGCCAGCATCTCACAGCTTAGACCCCTCATAAGACAATGGGAAGGGGTGCTACAGAAGTCCCACTACTGGCCACACTGTCCCTTAGGAAGAACTAGTGGAATGGTAATAACATATACGGGCATCTGTAACTTTTCCAGACCATCAGACCATCATCGGCCTTGTCCTGTTCCTCCTCATGGGCTGTCACTGCCATTACCAGGAATAACAGTAAGCGCCTACTGATTCTAACCACCTGTGAACCTGAAACAATAAAAACAATGCTATGGCACATGTACCACAACCTGATTCTTGTGTATATTTACAACATTATTTTGGGAAATTGGTTTTTGTCAACTAGCAAGTATACATGAAATAGCATGCTGTAATTAATATAAAAAACAGATTAAAATATACTCAACACATAGATATATCAAAAATTAACAATTAGCATATTTTTCCCATTACATAAAGCATTAAAGCTATCATTAATTCTTTCATTTATTCCATTAATACTTACTGAGCCTCTACTATGAGCTAAGCATGATCTGAGCACTTGGAAGACAATACCATACACTCCAATGGGAGAGGCAGACAATAAATAAGCAAATAGATATACACTAAAACACCAGGCAATTGTAAATTCTATAACCAGAAAAAAAAAAAATCATGGCAGGAGGAAAGCATTTCAGACGAGGTGGTCAAGGATAACCTGTCTGAAGGAGGTAAGGGGTAGGCAGGATCTACACAGAGGCGGGGAGAAAACTGAGAAAAGTTTTCCAGGCTGAAGTTACTAGGAGGGCAATCGCCCTGGGTGGGGCAGGAGTGCTTGAGGTGTTCAGGAAGAGCAGAAAGTCTGTCTGGGCTGGAGTGCAGTGACCTGGCAGGACAGGAAGTCAGAAGTGTGGGAGAGCCAGATGACACAGGGCCTTGCAAACCAACAGAAACTGTCCTTAGTTGTCAGTGAGAAGCCCTCAGGAGGGTGTTGATCTGACTTCTGTTAAACAATCCTCCAGTCCATTTAAGAAGTTTTCCCCTAGAGAAGGGTTATTTCCCTTTTCCCCCCAAAAATATTAAAACTACCATCATTTTGGTGTTTATCATTCCCATGCATTAATGGTAATACACATACCATTAATAAAATATACCTTCCTGGGACGCCTTGGTGGCTCAGTTGGTTAAGCATCCTGGTCTCGGCTCAGGTCATGATCTCCCAGTTTGTGGGTTCAAGTCCTGTGTCAGAAGCAAAGAGCCTGCTTGGGGCCTACCTCTCACTCTCTTGGCCCCTCCCACACTCGTGCACACTCTCTCTCCGTCTCTCTCAAAAATAAACAAATTTTCTTAAAAGCTGAAAAAAATACCTTTCCTTTTATGAATGAATGAAACCTTCCCTGTAGACACAGCCATAAGCAAGACAGTATTCTCCTGCAATAAGCAAGATAGTATTCTCCTGCAATAAGCAAGATAGTATTCTCCTGCATGTCTTTAATCCTTATGTACATATCACATAATACATATATTTCTGCAACTTTTGTTTAGCAATATGTTTCTGAGATTTGCCCATGTTGATAATATAGATCTAGAGTCATCTTTCCAATGCTATATAGCATTCGTTCTACCAATAAGCCATACTGGTGTTTAGCTTGTTCTCCTACTAATGAAAAGCTAGGTTACTTGCAATTTTTTGCTATTACATTTTTACAGTAAACATTCTTAAACATGCCTCCTTGTGACATGAGCAGAATTTCTTGGGAAAACAGCATGTTATAGGTTAAACTGAATCCCCCAAAAGTAATATGTTGAGGTCCTAATCCCTAAGACTTCACACATTATGCATGCGTTAGGTTAAGAGAAAAACGTTCATTCGCAGATTGGAACAAAAATGTTTGCAAACCTCAGCTATTGTATATACCAGATACAAACTTAATAGGGCAGTCATTATAAATATGTGTATTTTAACTTTTCATAAAAATTGCCACTGTTCTCCAAGGCAACTGTACCAATTTATACTAAGAACCTGTATACAAATTCACATTACTACATAAAATTGTCAACATTTAATATGGTCATAGTTTTACAGCTTTCAGAAAGTTAAGATGAAAAAAGTTACTTCACTGTTTTAATTTACAAGAACTTGGACTAGTCAGGATGAACATTTTCACAAATTTATTTTCCAATCAAGTTCCTTTCTCTGTGAATTGACAGTCCACATCTTTGGCCCATTTTTCTCCTGGAGTGCATGCTTGTTTCTCACTAACTTATATGGCTTTTGTATCTGGATACTAACCCTGGGTGTTACTTTGTTTATGACGCTATATTGTGCACAAGGCTTCTGTTTATTACATAACAGTTTTATTGAAATGTCATTAACAACAAATCATTACATACGCCCTTTCCAAGTGTACAATTCAGTGGTTTTTATTATATTCACATAGTGGTGCAATCATCACCACAACTTAACTTTAGAACAGGTTCACCACCCCAGAAACAAACTCCACCTCTGGCCCCAGCAAACCCCTAGTCTACTCTGTCTCTATGGATTTACCTGTCCTAGACATTTCATGTTAGTGGAATTATATAATATGAAGCCTTTGACTTCTGGCTTCCTACAATAAACATGTTTCTTTCATCCATGTTTTAACATGTATCAGTACTTCCTTTTTATTGCTAAATAATATTCCACTGTACAATTATTCTATATTTTATCTGTTCATCAGTTTATGGACATTTGGATTGTTTCCACTTTTTGACTCTTAGGAATAACGTTGCTATGAGCATTTATGTAGAAATGTTTGTATCTAAGTATGTTTCATTTCTCCAGGGACTAGAAATGTTGCATCATATGATAACTTTATGTTTAACATTTTAGGAACTGTTTTCCAAAGTGTCTACATCATTTTGTGATCCCACCAGCAATGTATAAGGGTTCCAATTTCTCTACATCTTCACCAACACTTGTTAATGGCTTTTTACTTTAGCTATCCTAGTAGATATGAAGTAGTATCTCACCATGGTTTTGACTTGCATTTCCCTAATGACTAATGATACAGAGCATCTTTTCATAGGTTTACTAGCCATTTGTAGATCTTCTTTGGGGAAATGTCTATTCAAGTCCTTTTGTTTTAAAATTGGGTCTTTTTATTGTTGAGCTGTAAGAGTACATTATGTATTCTAGATAACAAGTCCCTTATCCACTATATGATTTCAAATATTTTCTCCATATCGTGGATTATCTTTTCATTCTCTTGATAGTCCTTTGAAAAAGTACAAAGAGGTACAGAAGTACAAAGAGGTACAAAAGTTCATTTTGACCTACTCCAATTTATTTATTATTTTTGGTTGCTTACACTTTCAGAGTCCTACCTAAAAAACCATTGCCTAGGGGCACCTGGATGACTCAGTCGGCTGAGCAACCAAGTCTTGACATGAGTGGAAATTAAGAGTTGGACACTCAACCAACTGAGCCACCCAGGCGCCCCTGCAAAGATATTAAATAATCAAATTTATCAACCTTTATAATTTGTGCTGTGGTAGTTTTAGGAAAGTCACTCTATACTTTAAGGTCATAAATATTTTCTCCTATATGCTAAAGTTTTACATATATAATTTTCAGATTTGAATATCTAACAACCTGGAATTGATTTTATAGATTGGTGTGTGGTAGAGATCTTTTTATCCCTCTTTTTCTATATAGAAAACCACCTGTCTCCACACTAGTCCTTTCCCCACTAATTTGAAATGCCACCATCATTATCAATCAAATTCCACATTCATAGCATGCTCTTTCTGGGTTTTCTATTCTGTTCCATCAAAATCATACTGCCAGTATTACTACAGCTTTATGTAAAGTCTTATTATCTAATAAAGTTGATTCCTCCTATCTAACCTCTCTTCAAAACTGCCTTCACCCTTCCTGGTCCTTTGCTTTTGCACATAAATTTTAGAATCAATGTGTCAGGAAAGAAAGGATGAGAAGAGAGGGAGGGAGAGAAAGAGACAGAGAAGAAAAAAACCAAAACACTCAGAAGGTAGCACTGTGCACCTGAAATGCTTGGACTTAAAGATCAGGCAAGTAAAGTGACATTCATACCACATTTTCACCAATGCATTTTCAGAACCCAAGATGATTCTGTGTTACATTATATTTTGAGATAGTGGTTTTATTCATTTAAAAATGAGGTTTGTGGGGTGCCTGGGTGGCTCAGTCGGTTGAGCGTCCAACTTCGGCTCAGGTCATGATCTCACGGTTCATGGGTTCGAGCCCCGTGTTGGGCTCTGTGCTCACAGCCAGCTCAGAGCCTGGAGCCCGTTTCAGATTCTATGTCTCCCTCTCTCTCTGACCCTCCCCTGCTCATGCTGTCTCTCTCTCTCAGAAATAAATAAAACATTTAAAAAAAATTTTTTTAAATGATGTTTGTCTTACTGACCGGTGATAGAATATATTGATGATACTAAGCAATTTATTTTATGTAAAATCATACCCACTGTCTATTACTCATATATATATACACACACGTTTGTATATGTCTATATACATTTGTATATTTGTGTATGTGCGCGTGTGTGTGTGTCTGTCTATCTATCTACCTACCTATGTGGTAGGATATACATCAGTACGTTACAGTGGTTAACTCCGGGTTGTAGAACTTCAGGAGATAATTTATTTTCTATATGCCTTAATGTGTTGGTATAATGCTTTCCAAGTATGGTGTTTTTCCAACTCCAGTATTTCAGGTAAAACGTGTGTAAAGTATGTTGACTTTACAAGAGAAACACTATGCCCATTTTAAATTTTATTGAAAATATGCAAATGTTCAAGAAATACTTGTTAAAACTAAAAAACTGTAAATCTTTTCAGATATGTTAACTCTGGTGAAGAGTATAATATATTATTCTACTTAAGGACAAACTCTCCCCATGAACATTTTAAATCCCTGTGAAAGGGTTGTTGGCTTCATTTCAGCATCGCTGCCTACCCATGTCAGTCAGGACCGCGGAATAGGATCGTGTCGCACAGGTGTGACCCCCAGAATAACCCGAGATTACTCACAGAGAAGGGAAACTGATGCAAACCAGGTGTCTCGGTCAGTGTCCACCACACACCCAGAGCAGAAGGTGTGGCGTTACAGGCCCAGAACGCATCAGAGGTGGAAGAGGGCCCCGACGAAGGTGTGGCCCTCCCGCGGCAGAGCCGCGCTCGTGCTCAGATCTCTTGTTACAGCGGTCTGTGCTGCCATGACACGCTTCTCTGGAGATCGGGGCGTGCTGCCGAGGACATGTGGGTGGCACGTGGGGTTGGCAACTCCTGGGCCGAACCTCGCTGCCCGTGCCCGGGATGCCACTGAACTGAAAACGTCCCCGTGCCTCTATACCTGGGGGTCTCCATCTTTGAGCTCGGAAAACAGTAATGTCAAAATACGTTTGCTTCACAGCTAGCTTTGGAAGCACCTGTCAGTCCATTCCATGTGGGGATACTTACTGACAAAAATAGAGACTTTATCCTGATTGCAAGAAAAAACGTGGACTCCTACTTTTCAAAATTTCCCTGCTGAAAAAAGGAGGACACTTCTGGAAATACATGTTCAGAGAGTGGCATGATTTGAGGCATATCTAACTTTAAGTCCTCAAAACTTACCAGTAATTTCTAAAGTGCCAAATCCAGTGGTTTAATAGAGTAAGATAAGCCACGCTCCATCAACTCAGCAAATGGACTGGTTATTTAAATGATCTGGAATTCAGTCTTATTTATAAAATGAGGATAATATTCACCTAGAAAAGCCCTTGTTAAGACTAGATAGGTGAAGAAGCTGGGGGAGGTCCTGTTACAGGATCAGTAAATGGCACCTGTTACAATTATATCCTCACTTTCCCGCCACCACCATGCTGCAAACCCCTCCTTAATGAAACAGCCTACCCTTCCTGGGGCTTTCTCAAACCACTTCCCAACGCTTCTGTTCTTTCACAATCAGCCTTCTTCAGCAGTGTGTCTTCTGCCAGTAACATTTTGGTTTCCCCACATTACATCCTAGGTGTCTCCTCTTCTTGCTTGGTGCCTTCTATCTGCTTCACCAACTCACACGGCTCCAACCACCACCAGTTCACTCCTTTGACTAGATCTCCTAAGACCCTATTACATATCAGGCACAATGCAAATATATAAGTCCCCCTTTTCCATGTTTTCTATACCCACAGTCAACCACAGTCTGGAAGATGATCCTCCTTCTGACATATCATCAGAAGGCCAATACCAGGCTTAATGCTGTGTTACAACGCCTACATCATTCACCTCATTTCACCTCATCCTGTAGAAGTGTTATCATCTCACATCATCACAACGGTGAGTACAGTACACTAAGGTATTCTGAGAGGGAGAGACCACATCACATAACTTTTATTACAGTGTATCATTATAATTTTCTATTTTATTATTAGTTATTGTTGCTAAATCTCAATTCTGAGATTATCAGAAAGCGGAAGGCTGGTAAAACAGACATTAAAAAAAAAATCAATACCCCACACCAGGGGTTATCCCAATCCTTTGGGGTCTTACAGTACGCATATATTATTTCTACAATCAGAAGCAAAAAAAAATTTAAAACAAGAGGAAAAATAGCAACCTTAATCTTTAGTATGGGTCTTGAAGGTAGCATTAAATACAGCAAACATCAAGATAAATTTTCTCAGATTAAATGGGTTAAGAGAAAGGGCTGACTTGCTTAATCCGTCACAAATTACAAATTATATTATGGAAGGCTCTCAGAAGCTATTCAGAAGGCAACTGACTTGAGGCCACAAACCATGTATTTAATCAAGTAAGGCACACCCACTCAGAATGCACACACAGTCTCTACCCATCCCTCTCAATTGCCTATTCTGCCAATAAACACTACTTCTTTCTTTCACAAATGGAATCTAATTGAATCTCAACCAATTAACTATCTTGCCCCAGAGCACTAGGAAGTTTCTAGGGCACCACGGCCAACCCTAAAAAGTGGGCAAGCCTGCTTTCCCTGAATATCCAAGTTTTGAAATACTTTCTTAAGAATACAGAGGTCTACATATTAAATACTGCTTTCATTTCCCAAGAAGTTTTATTCAAGAGAAATCTTGAGTACCTTAAATGACTCTGGAATCTTTCAGATCCAGCTAGGAAGATTTGAAATGCTCTTCTCCTAGGAAGAAATGCGTTCAAAACAAAAATCTACTCCCACAATGGTACTTACAACATTATTTTGGCTCAACATTTCACAGGTCTTTGGATGTCTCATGAGACCTGTGAAATGTGAACAGGTATCCTGGCCATTCTAGATACTCCTCCAGTTCCTGTCTTGTAACTAACTTCTTTTCACAGTTACTGTTTCCTCTCAGTGGAAACAAAAGTGAGTAGCTATTTAGTAAACCACCCTCCATTAGTTATTCATTGCCTCCTAAGTATAAGTAGCCAGACTGGCCCTTTGTTCTTTATACTTTGCTTATCTTGTTATTTAAATAAGATCATGACTTGTGCCCAGGTCCTCCTTAAGACAGACTCTTAGTTATTCTGGCAGCTAGAAGCCTGTCATCATTCTAATATACCAATAAAACTACTCCTAAAGGGAAGAAAGTTAGGTTCAAAATGGTCTCAAAGGCAGGTGGTTTTTTTTTTTCCTTCAATACTTGTTAACTAGTTAAGGAAGGTAAAATGTGTGCCCAAATCTCAAACGTTCCATAAAGAAATGAAAGAGATTTTTTAAAAAAAGAAAAAAGTGTTGTAAACAAGGAGCTCTAAAAGTAAAAACAAACAGGATAATATTTCAGGTGCAACCAAAATATGGCATTTAACTGATCAAATGTTAAACCCACTGTAAGAAACTCTTGCAATTAAGATCACTGAGCGCTGCAACATGATGCTGAAGGAAGTTCCTGCAAATCCTCTAGGGGTCTTTAAAAATAGGACAGAATCATCTATCAAGATTACTTTTTAATAAAGTCCTACAAAGAGATAAAAGAACTGAATTACATAAACCCCTAAAGGTTCCTTCCAGCTCTAATTCTGCCAAAACTCCCAATTCTAACTCTTTCAAAGTTTTCCTAGTGTTAATTGCTGCCCTTTACCTCAAATAAAGGCTGGCCCTCCTCTCATCCCTCTGAATGGTAAGGGAGGAAAAATTACTGCTTTATTGCTCCTCTTCCTTGTGAAAACTCCGTGCCTGCTGTCATCATTAAAAAATAGTCATGTCTATGGAGTGCCCGGGTGGCTTAGTCGGTTGAGCGTCCGACTTTCGCTTAGGTCATGATCTCGCAGTTCGTGGGTTCGAGCCTTGAGTCAGGCTCTGTGCTGACTGCCAGCTCAGAGCCCGGAGCCTATTTCAGAGTCTGTATCTCCCTCTCTCTCTGACCCTCCCCTGCTCACGCTGTCTCTCTCTCTCTCTCCTAGAAATAAATAAAACATTAAAAAAAAAAAAGTCATGTCTACACAGGGCTCCGGTAAAGAACAAAACCCAGTGCTCCTGCGATGTTCCTCTCCTCCTCTCCTCTCCCCTCTCTCCCCTCCTCTCCTCTCCCCTCCCCTCCCCTCCCAGAACTTCCACATTCACAGCACTTCTCACACC
>NW_027551569.1:4350744-4372079 GCF_008692635.1 Crocuta crocuta | reverse complement strand
GGGGGGGGGGGGGTCCACTCCACCAAGCACTTCTGTGACACCAGCTGGTGTCGATTTAACCTGATTCTGACACTCTCTACCTGGAGATAGTGTCAGATCCCTCAGGTGAAGAGCTCAGTTCCACAAGACTGCCCCCACCCCTTCAGATGCCTGTCGCAAGTCCAGGTTGTCCCCTGGCTTCTAGTGCTCACCACTTCCTCCTCCGGTTGATAATTTGCTAGAATGGCTCACATAACTCAGAAATAACTATTTACTATTTCCCAGTTTATTATAAAAAAGAGATGATAAAGGACACAGATGAACAGGGGGCAATGTGTGTGGGAAGGGGCGCCACTCTCCTAGCATCTCCACATGTTCAAGCAACCCGGAAGCTCTCTGAACTTGGTACTCTGGGGATTTTTATGGAGGCTTCACACATGAGCAATCATTAACTTCATTTCCAGCCCCTCTCCCCTCTCTGGAGAATGGGGGTGGGTGACAATACCAAACTTCTAATCCTGGCTTGGTCCTTCTGGTGAGCAGCCCCCATCCAGGAACCCACTCAGAGTCACCTCATCAGAACAAAAGACACTGCTATCACTGGGGAAATTCCAAGGGATTTAGATACTCTGTGTCAGGAATAAGGGTCAAAGAATGAATATTAGAACAAAAGATGCTCTAGTGTTCTTATCACTTAGGAAATTGCACAAGTTTCAGGAGCCCTGTGCCAGGATATGGGAGCAGAACACATACACACATTTTTTCCCTATTACCTCACAGCAACTATGCAAAAAAAAAAAAAAGAAAAAGAAAGAGAGAGAGAGAAAATAACAAGTGTTGGTGAGGATGTGAAGAAATTGGAACCACTGTGCCCTGCTGATGGGAATGTAAAATGGTATAGCTGCTGTGGAAAACAGTATGGCACTTCCTCAAAAAATTCAAAATAGAATTATTATATGATATAGCAATTCCACTTCTGGATATGTACCCAAGATGACTGAAAGCAAGGTCTTGAAGAGGTATTTGTACACCCATATTCAAAGCAGCATTATTCACAATACGTAAACCTTGGAAGCAACCCAAGTGTCAAATAACAAATAAATGGCTGGGAATGTAAACTGGTGCAGCCACTCTGGAAAACAAGATGGAGGTTCTTCAAAAAATTAAAAATAGAATTACCCTACTACCCAGCAATTATACTACTAGGTATTTATCCAAGAGATACAGGCGTGCTGTTTCGAAGGGATACATGCACCTCAATGTTTATAGAAGTACTATCGACATTAGGCAAAGCATGGAAAGAGCCCAAATGATGATGGATGGGTTAATGGATAAAGAAGATGTGGTATACACATGGAATACTACATGGCAATGAGAAAGAATGAAATCTGGCCATGTGTAGCAACATGGATGGACCTTGAGGGTGTTATGCTGAGCGAAATAAGTCAGGCAGAGAAGGACAAATATCATATGTTTGCACGTATAGGAGGATTAGGAGGAACTTGACGGAGGAACAAGGGGGAGAAGAAGGGTGGAAATGGTGGGGGAAAGGGAGAGAGGCAAACCATGAGAGACTCTTGAATGCTGATAAAAACTGAGGACTGAGGGATGTGGGGGGAGGAGGGGATGGACATGGAGGAGGACACTTGTGGGGATGAGCACTGAGTGTTATGTGGAAACTAATTTGACAATAAACTATTAAAAAAAAAAAAGATGTGGTATACATATACAGTGGAGTATTACTCAGCAATCCAAAAGAATGAAATCTTGCCATTTGCAACTACGTGGATGGAACTACAGGGTATTATGCTAAGCAAAATTAGTCTGAGAAAGACAAATATCATATGACTTCACTCATATGAGAAACTTTAAGATAGAAAACAGATGAACATAAGGGAAAGGAAGTAAAAATAATATAAAAACAGGGAGGGGGACAAAACATAAGAGACACTTAAATACAGAGAACAAGCAGAGGGTTGCTGGGCTGGGGGGGGGAATGAAATGGGTAAAGGGCATTAAGGAATCTACTCCTGAAATCATTGTTGCACCATTTGCTAACGTGGACGTAAACTATAAAAAATAAATTATAGAAAAAATAAAATAAACTCCTACAAGAAAGAAAAAAAATAAATGTCTAAGTAAAATGTGGTTTACACATACAGTGGAATATTATTCAGCCTTTAAAAGGAAGGATATTCTGATACACAGTGCCACATGGGTGAACCATGAGGACATTATGCTAAATGAAATAAGCCAGTCACAAAAAGAAAAATATTGTATGATTCCATTTATATGAGGTACTCACAGCAAATTCATAGAGACAGAAGTAGAATGAATGGTGTTTGCCAGGGGCTGGGTGGGCTGGGTGGAAGAGAGAATGGGGAGTTACTGTTTGATGGGGGCAGAGTTTCAGTCTTCCAAGAAGAAAAACTTAGGGCAACAGATGGTGGTGATGGTAGCACATTATGAATGTATATAATACACTGAACTATACACTTAGAAATGGTTAAGACGGTAAATTTTATGTGTATTTTACCACAATGAGAAATACCGGGGTAACAAAAGCAGAAAACAAAAACAAACAGTAATATTTTATTGCTTTATATGCCCTTTCTACCACTGGACTATTCACTCAGACTCTAAACCGAAATCAAACAAAGGGTGAGCACATATATCCATCCCATCAGATGCAGAAACTCCTGAGAGTGTAAAAGGACCCTAGAAGTTTCTAACTTCTCTCCTGTTCATTCAAAGACAAATGTTGGGATATGGGAGGAAACGAACTTATATCCTGGGGTTTAAAAACTCTAAATTTAAATTTCAGTTAAAAGAGAACACACACCTGCAGACTTAATATCTTATATGTATTTTTATGGCATAATTGGGAACATTTCTCCCAGAAACTGGGGGAAAATAGAGGTTGGAGTAGTAACATAGCACTTTAAAGTGATTAAGTTAAATTAATTTAACTTAAACAAAAACTTTAAAATATTTTAAAGATAAAATCTCTTTGGCTTAAGGAAAAACAAACAAACCCATAGTCAACATTCCTCCTCATAATCACGTACAAAGCTGTATCTCTAAAGTCTCTGTTTTAAAAACATTTGTGACAAAGAGTTTTCTAGAAGGGACATTGGAGTCCTAAACATTCTTTCAGGCATTCCACTAGACCATTTTTCCAGATGCCACCATAGTGCCTTGAGTAGAATTTTTCACTTATACTAGAAAAAGTCAGTCAGATACTGGTCATACAAATTTTTAAATTTCACTTTGGCAACTTGATGTGTCTTCATCTTACTATTAGTTGCCATCTCTGAAGAAATATCCTGCCAGAGCGCCTGGGTGGCTCAGTCAATTAAGCATCTGACTTCAGCTCAGGTCATGATCTAGAGGTTTATGAGTTCGAGCCCCACATCAAGCTCTGTGCTGACAGCTTGGAGCCTGGAGCCTGATTCAGATTCTGTGTCTCCCTCTCTCTCTGCCCCTCCCCTGCTCACACTCTGTCTCTCTCTCTCCTTAAATAATAAAAACTATTAAAAAATAAAAGATTTCTTTTTTTAAAAATTTTTTTACATTTATTTATTTTTGAGAGACAGGGTGAGACAGAGCGTGAGTGGAGGAGGGGCAGAGAGAGAAGAGAATTCAGAATCTGAAGCAGGCTCCAGGCTCTGAACAGACTCTGAGCCCCATGCAGAGTTCAAACCCATGAAGCGTGAGATCCTGACCTGAGCTCAAGTCAGACGCTTAACCAACTGAGCCACCCAGGCGCCCATAAAAGATTTATTTTTATTTTTAAAGAAGTAGTTGTATGAGAGAGGAAGTGATAAGAATACTTTCGTTGTTAGTGGTGTTAAGGGGTTGTCTTTTTAGTAACATTAATGACTAATCAGATAAAATTGTTATGGTATAGGGTACAACGGGGAAACCTAAGGAGTAGGAGTCAAAAAATATACTGCAGATGAATGAGCGGATTATGATTTTTAAGAAGGAAAAGGAAGACAAGAGAAAGGTGTTCACACATCAGAGGTGTTTTGTGTTTAGGTGCTCTTTTCACTTAACAAAGGAGTTATGTTCTGATTTAGTAGTAAATTTCTCCCTCTTGTAATCTCTAGCAATTTAACATTTGTAGGCATGATATATATATTTTTAATGTTTATGCTTATTTTTGAGAGAGAGACAGAGCATGAGTAGGGGAGGGGCAGACAGAGAGGGCGACAGAATCTGAAGCAGGTGTCAGGCTTCCAACTGTCAGCACAGAGCCAGAAGCAGGGCTCGAACTCACGAGCCTCGAGATAATGAACTGAGCCAAAGTTAGGCACACAACTGAAGGAGCCACCCAGGCGCCCCAAAAATAAATATTTTGAATTTGTGCATTATGGTGCCTTCCATCTTACAAATTCAAGGGAGGTCAAGTATTTTATTTGTTTTCCTCCCTAACTCTCAGAGTCTTACTATGTCAGCATGACCTAGAGAAACGTTCTGTTTTCTGTTTCACACCAAACAGTAACAGGCCTATCATCTATCCTAACACATCTACTGACTGGGGAGGGGAGAGGAGGCTGCTAGATATTTATATTAAAGCCAAATTAAGCCACAATAGTCACACTATTGCTATTGGGAACAGATGGCTTTGGGAGGGGGAAAAAGTTTCCCTCAATATCTGAACAGGATTTATAAGTATTAAAGTTAATTACAGGGGCACCTGAGTGGCTCAGTCAGTTAAGGGTCTCACTTCAGCTCAGGTTCATCTTGAGGTTCATGGGTTTGAGCCCCAGGTCAGGCTCTGTGCTGACAGCTCGGAGCCTGGAGCCTGATTCAGATTCTGTGTTTCCCTCTCTGTATGCCCCTTCTTTCCCCTCTCTCAAAAATAAATAAACATTAAAAAATTTTTTAATTAAAAAATAAAGTCAACTGCAAATCTCACAACCCTTTCTTCCAGTAACACTGACCTTTAACCTTTTTAACCAGCTCATCTTTAAAAACACACTTCAGGAGATCTGTCATCCAGAGAATTGAAAGGCTGTTAATAATTACTGTCTTCAATTCAAAACTTTTCAAAATATTTCAAAACCGCCTGGACTTGGTTGGTGATTCAGCCTTGGTTAACTGGTATAGAGAGAGACTCATCACAAGTCACTACCTGCATTCAACAGACCCTTCTGTGATAGCACGCCTGCACACAGGGACCACCTAACTCTACCTAGAGCCCGGGATGGGGTCTCGCGAAGGATTGAGGATACGCAAAACGCTCGTGAGGCCCCAGACCCGGTTCACCGTCAGATCTGTGGTCCAATGCCTTGCTTGCAGAAGGGGTAGGTATGTATTAGGAAGAGACTGGGTGTTTTTCCGCCTGGTACCACCATCTAACTTTCTCTGCCTCCTGAGGCCCCCGAGGGTGGTCTTTCTTGGAGGGTCTCAGGACACCAAGAGGAAGCGACCACCTCGAGGGTAAGAAGACGGAGCCTCGAGGCAGAAAAAACCAAGAGCCTCTGAGTGGATCCTTCCAGGGTCCGCGGGGTCACTCCCTACCTCCCTGGGGAAGGGGGGGGGGGCGCGAATTTCTGGTCACATAAGGCGGAGGAAGGCACCGTGGCTGTGAGCAGAGCCCAAACCTCCGGAGGAAAGGAGGAAGACCTCACACGCGGAGAGACGGGGGAGCACCTACGCCGCCCTTGAGCCTCCCGCTCCAGGCAGGCCCGGTCAGCGCCGGGACACCGCTGCCAGCACACCTGAGCCGTGCCCGGCGCCCGCTCCCGCCCCCGGGGACGNTACCCGTTCCGCACTTCCCCGTTCGCCACGCAGCCGTTCGCCCGCACCGGGCGACGGTAACAGCAGCCTCCGGGCCCCGGCCGCATCGTCCCGGTAGCACTAGGCACAAGGCGAACGCTGTAGGCGGCGGCCGAGCGGCTGCACCTCCGGTCCCGCTCTGCACCCCACCCACCTCCTCGAAACCGGAAATGCTTGCATGCCCCCGCCAATTACCGGCCCGGCCGTCACAGGGGGGCGGAACCCACTCCCGCGGAGGCGGTGGTTCGTCCAAGGCCCAGCTCCAAGGGGAAACGGGGCGGAGCCGGACAGGAGGGTCATGAGCCAAAGGACAGCTGACCAATCAGAAGGAGGATGAGGCCGACTCCATGCTGCTTTCTGACCAATCATGGGGGAGACAGCAAGACAGCTTGCTGGTGTTTAGGCGGTGGTCTGAGTAAGGCTTTGGCGGCTTCTTGGTCCACGCAGAGGAGGCGGGACCCAGGAAGAAGTAGCCAATTAGAGTGTGAGGAAAGGAAGGGCGCTCAGCCCAAGTGTCCAGAGCGGGTTCCCGGCTTCTCCTGGACAGGTGGCGCTCTCTTTGCCCTTGCCTTCGGGGAAGTTCTCCGATATGAATTCCAGCCCGAGACAGGGATCTTTTATTTAATTAGCGAATTCCTATGTAGCTGTCTATAGAAGAGCATTCACCGTACAGTAACATATCTCTTAGTAATTCGGCTGTCGCTTTGCCCTTCACATCTGCCCCCAGTCAGGATTTTCTGTACAGTTTACTTTAAAGAGTACTTCTTTGAGAGCCAAGAAACCTGAATAACTGAAAGCTAAACCTTGAGTAACCACCCTGGGAGCCAAATTCTTTAAAGTTAATACTTCTGTTTCATAGACGCATAGCAAGAAATATATTAATAAAACCGTGCGCCTATCTTAATGCCTGGCCCATAGTAGGAGCATAATAAATATTTTCGCACCCCTTTAGTTCTCTCTTCCCATAGGGGTCAGAAAGGAAGTGGATCTATGTCATAACAAGAGACTTTGGGGTGAGCCTGGGTGGCTCCCAAAGAATATAAGTGTGACAGAAGTATGAGGCTAAAAGAAAAGCATGTGGGGATGCCTGGGTGGCTCAGTTGGTTGACTGTCCGATTCTTGGTCTTGGCTCAGCTCATGATCTCACGGTTGGTGAATTCCAGTCCCGTGCCAGGCTCTGCGCTGACAGTGTAGAACCTGCTTGAGATTCTCTGTCTCCCTCTCTCTCTGTCTCTCTCATGCTTGTGCTCTCTCTCTCTTTCTCTCAAAACTAAATAAATAAACATTAAAAAAGAGAGAGAGAGAGAGAGAGAGAGAGAAAAGCATATGGTTTGCACCTCATGGAGCTTACAGTCTAGTGAGAGAGAAGATGTATGTAGATGAAGCCAACAGCAATAAAAGGCCTACAGAAGGCTGGAGTTCTGATGAAGTCTGGACCACAGTGACAAGTCTAGACTTCCCCAATAAAAGTTTCCAGGGCAGGAATCTGGTTGGAAGCAGGGCTAAAGGATTTCACTGAAGCTTAGATACCGGGCTAAATGAATTTGGAAGAGACTTGGGAAGAAGATGTAGGATGAGCTTGATCTTGAAGGATGGGCAGGATTTGTAGAGCTGAGAATGAGTATTCCCGAGAGAGGGAACCTTAAAAAACTCAGGTGCAGTGGAAACTAATTTGACAATAAACTATTTGTAAAAAAAAAAAAAAAAAACTCAGGTGCAGAGGCTGAAAAGAGCAAAGACTTAAACTAGCGCATAAGAGTGAAGAATGTGGCTAGATGAGAGGCATCCTGTTAGTTAGTGCCTCCCTCCAGAAGGCAGGACACAGGTCCCTGTCTTGTTCTGCCAGTTACTCACCATGTGTGGTCTTGGACGAGTCATACAACATTATCCTTGGTTTCCACACCCGTCTTACAAAATTAATCCCTGTAATACTTACCTTGCAGGGCTTTTGTGAGCATCAATGATATGATATGCAAATGATCTGATAACCTTGCACGCCATAGCTAAATCACAAAAGGGATGCCTCAGAAGGCAGTAGGAAACACCCCAGGCTCCATGCAAACAGAAAAACAGCTCCTTCCAGATGCATAAGCCACCTCATCACCATTTTACTGAGTTCATATGCAAAGTTCTGGGCTTGACACCAGAGTTACAACTCTTCCTTCAAGATTGCTCAAACCACTTCAATCGTAAAACCTTTCTTGAATTTCAAACTCCTCACAAGATTAGACTCTTTCTTCACTGTGAACTTTATACACACTTGTGTAAGCGTGTGTCTCAGCTCTACAAATCCTGCCCATCCTTCAAGATCAAGCTCATCCTACCTACATCTTCTTCCCAAGTCTCTTCCAAATTCATTCAGCCCAGTATCTAAGCTTCAATTAAATCCTTCAGCCCTGCTTCCAACCAGATTCCTCCCCTGAAAACTTTCTATAGGGGAAGTCTAGACTTGTCACTGCGATCCAGACTTTGTCAGAACTCCAGTGTCACATTACTTTGGGATTCTTTTTTTTTTTCGAGAGGGAGATTACACAGTGATTAGCAGTGATAAGAAGCGAGAGCTCCAGGGGTGCCTGGGTGGCTCAGTGAGTCAACTGTCCGACTTCGACTCTGGTCACGATCTCATGGTTTACGAGTTTGTGCCAGCATTGGGCTCTCTGCTGTCAGCACAGAGCCTGCTTCAGATCCTCTGCCCCTTCTCTCTCTGTCCCTCCCCTGCTTGCACACTCTCTCTGTTCCAAAAATAAATAAACATTAAAAGTAAAATAAATAAAAAGTAGAAGAATAAACAAGCTCCACAGTCACATGGAATTGGAGACCCAGGCTCAGGATTTAGAAGCCTTGTAACTTTGGCAAAGCTGCTTAACATCTCTGTGACTCAGTTCCTTCATCTGTAAAATGAAACATAACTCTGTTGTAAGAATGCAATAAGAAAAGCATTTAGTACCAGGGCCTGTCACATAATAATAAGTGCTAGCAATCATTTTTGAATAAATGAATTCTTTGTTAAATGAGTAATTGATTGGCTAAATATATTTATACCCCCAACTAGACACAGAGCAAGCTCCTTCAGTATAGAAGATTGTTTAACTCACCTTTGGGTTCCCAGCACCTAACACAGTGCCTGGCACATGGTAAATGTTCAGTAAATGTCTGATGAATAATAAATAAATGGACAAATGAATGATAATCTGGCCCTGCCTCCAAGGAGCCTTCCATCATATGGAGGCTGTGTTAAGATTCTTGTGATTGAGGTTAACACAAGTCAATATTAGAAAACTTTGTCAAGAAAGATACATTTATTGGAGCTCTTCTCAAGACAGGGAAGTATGGGGACTCAGGAAAAAAAATCCCAAACATCAGCAACAGAAAGTTATAGACCTTCCTCCTAGCACCAACCCACTTCTGAGGTTTAGCTTTCAGCAAACTATCCCTTTCAAATTCCCTAGGTCAAATGTATAAACTCCTAGGAAAGAGAAATCTAATTGGCCCAGCTTAGGGTGAGATGTCTAATGTCTGACTAAAAGTATTAGACATGGTGGCTAAAGCACAAGGTCAAGCTGCTGGAGGTAAGGAATCAGTTATAGAGAAGGAAGAATCCATGCAGAGAAGAAAAGACAACCCTACCATTGTATGCTCCAAGGGGATAGAACTTGGGAATGAAAAGAACAAATAACAATCACTTGGAAGAAGTGTTGAAGGAGTCTTCCGTTATAGCATATGTATGTATGTGTGTATGTATGTATGTATGTATGTATTTGTTAAGTAGGCTCTATGCTCAATGTGGGGCTCAAACTCACAATTCTGAGACCAAGAGTCACTTGCTCTACTGACTGAACCATCCAGGTACCCCCAGTATAGCATTTTTAAATGGACATGCAGAATTGCTGCCTAGAAAGAGAATTGAAGTGTTCTGGCAAGCTATTTAGCTGGAGGAACTGAAGGCCTACACTATCAGTTAGAGGCCTTGGTTGCATGCACGCAAGTTAATGCTGACTGACTTACAAAGAAGGGGATTCAGTGGAAGATTATTAGCAGCTCAGTGACATGCCTGAAGGCTGGAGGACAGGGCTTGGAAAAATTCAGGAGTAAGGGAATCTCCATAGGGCTAGGCAGCAAGGGGTTCAGCAAGGATTTGTGGCACAGACTGTCTGGTAAGTGTACTACCACTGAAATAAATGACCTCCAACCAGCTTTGCCATCTTTGAGTCCCTTGCCCAAAAGTCAAAGTCCCAGGAGAGAGCATCTGATGGGCCAAGTTTAGGTCATCCTGGTCCATACAGAGAGTGGCTAAAAGGAAGGCAAACAGAAGGATGTGATTCTCTTTACCTTTCATGGTAGGAGCTGTTTACCAAAATTCACCCTTCCCACAAGAGGATACAAAATGAAAACAGGTGATTTCCCAAAAGGAAATTGAGGACCTCTTAGAAAACGGGAGTGGACACTGAGCAGGCAGAAATGATGAAAATCAGTTAAGGCTGAAAAAGCCTGGGTGGCTCAGTTGGTTAAACATTTGACTTCAGCTCAGGTCATGATTTCATAGTTCGTGGGTTCAAGCCCCGCCTCCAGCTCTGTTCTGACAGCACAGAGCCTAGAGCCTGCTTCAGATTCTGTGTCTCCCTCTCTCTCTACCTCTCCCCCCCACCAAAAATAAATAAACATTAAAAAAAAAAAAGACTGCAGAAGAATCATAAGGGGAAAAGGGCCCTTTAGCTGTTCTCTGCTTTGGTACAAAAACTAGGGCTGGTTACCTCAGAGGTATTATCTGATCCTGACCATGGGATCATCATTTGGTCTTTTCTTTCCAAACTTTTCATGCTCGTTCATCCATTTTTATATTTGACCAGTCATTTGACAAATACTTTTTTTCTGACCATCATGTTATTACATCAGGTACTATAAATACAATGACAGGGCCGCCTTGCAGGCCTAGTTAATAGTGCATGTGACTCTTGATCATCGGGTCATGAGTTTGAGCTTCATGTTGGGGGTAGAGTTTACTTTTAAAAAATATATATACAGTGAGATCCACAGTCATGAATTTTGGGTCCAAGCGCTTTCAGCCGCAGCCCGGGACAGGGGTTGCTTCCCACTGGATCACTTCAGTGAATGTAAAAGCTTTAAAGAGGAATTCATGAAGTGTCTCTGTGACAATAAATTTGAAAAAGCTTTGTGTGGAAATTAATCAAAAGACTATTTAGAGTGCAGAATGGGTAGGCAGCTGATGAAATAAGAACCACTAGAAAAACTGAGATTAGGAGATTCAATTGATGGAAAACCAGAGGCAAGGCTAACTTTTGATGGGAAAAAGACCGCCGGCTGCTGGGCTGTCCAGGATGGACCTTGTCACCTGACAATTTATGGTTAGGTGCTGTGACTTAGAAGGGGGCTTCCAGAACACCCTCCTTGATGAAAACATCTCATCCTGTTGTTTACCAGGTTATCTTGAAAAATTTTTGCTCCTTTTAGATCTCATTTTCCCCCAAGAGTGTCAGGTTTTATCTTCACAGGAGGAGACCCATGGCAGGCGAGAGGTAAGAATGCAGAATCACGCCTGCTTAGCGAGGGGACATGTGAAGCAGGGACTCCCTACAGTAATACCGTGCATAGCTTCTCAATACTGATAGGCTGAATGTTCGCGGCCTCAGGTATTGTCAGAAAACCATTCCCTAGCAAAACGGTTTCCTTTTTGTACTCATAAATATATATGCTCGTTTATTTCCTTTTAAAAAAAATAGAGTATAAACTTGGAAATGAGAAAAAAAATACAATGATAGAAAGAAACATAGTCTCTGCCCCTGTGGTGCTCACGGTCTTGAGTTACAAGAAATGGATTTACTGGGGCGCCTGGGTGGCTTAGTCGGTTAAGCGTCCGACTTTTGCTTAGGTCATGATCTCACGGTTCGTGGGTTCGAGCCCCGCGTCGGGCTCTGTGCTGACTGCCAGCTCAGAGCCTGGAGCCTGTTTCAGTCTGTGTCTCCCTCTCTCTCTGACCCTCCCCTGCTCACACTGTCTCTCTCTTTCTCTCTCTCTCTCCTAGAAATAAATAAAACATTAAAAAAAATTAAAAAAAAAAAAGGAAATGGATTTACTATTTCCCTTTCTGCTACTCCCGATACAGTGAGTGAAAAAGTCTGATTCTCTCCCTGAGTTTCTGGCCCTCTTTTTGCTGGAAAATCTTGGATAACATTTTTGGACCATTTTCAGAGGCAATGTTTTCGTCCACAAAACTGAGTAGGTCCTGGGACGAGAATTTAGAATTGCATTATTCTGCCTGGGCTGTTTAAAGGAATGATTGCGTGCAAATGTGAAGCTTTAACAGGAGTGCTGCTTTCTGGTTGCCTGCTACGCAGCCCAGAAGAGTGGTTCTAATCTGTGTCTAACAGGCATTTGCAGTTGGAGCTGGGAGATAAGATCGAGGCTTGCTCCAGGAATAGGCAGCTAGAGCCTGGGTCTCAATGGTGGCTCTCTGCCCGTATGTCTCCTTGGCCCTAGAAGCACCTCGGAGCCTCCCACTCAACCACCACACCCCACGCTGTCACTCTGGACTTCCTGTGGGTATTCGCTCAGTTGATTGTGGCAATCATCCGATGTTCTGCTTCAGGAAGTGGACTTTTGCTTCTGGCTCCAGGAAACAGGGGTGGTGTTGAAGATAACGATTATGATAACGGGTAGTAGTATTAATCAAAGCTCTTTGAGTTGCAAGTTTTTTTTTAATTAAAATTTTTTTTCAATGTTTATTTAGTTTTTTTTTAATGTTTCTGAGAGAGAGAGACAGCGTAAGCAGGGGAGGGTCAGAGAGAGAGGGAGACACAGAATCCGAAACAGGCTCCAGGCTCTGAGCTAGCAGTTAGCACAGAGACCGACGTGGGACTCGAATCCATGAACTGCGAGATCATGACCTGAGCCGAAGCCGCATGCTTAACCGACTGAGCCACCCAGGCGCCCCTATTTAGTTTTGAGAGAGAGACAGCACGAGCATGGGAGGGTCAGAGAAAGAGGGAGACACAGAATCCAAAGCAGGCTCCAGGCTTTGAGCTGTCAGCACAGAGCCTGATGTGGGGCTCCAACCCATGAACTAGGAGATCATGACCTGAGCCAAAGTCAGACAGTCACTTAACCCACTGAGCCACCCAGGCACCCCTGAGTTGGAAATTTTGAAACTGAATTCAAATTGGATTAAGCATAGAGGAGATTTATTAGCTGATAACCAGAAAGAGTAGGGATAGATCTGACTGGGTTCATGTGCTCAAATGATATCATCAGGAATCCATCTCCATCCTTGGCTTGGCATCCTTCTGAGTTGGCTTCATTCATACATAAGGGATTAACCTATGATAGTAAAGATGGCCTATGGCTTGGCAAGCTTGCATTCTACCAGCTTTAAAATCTCAGCTGAGAGATGGTCATTTCTTTCTGGACTCCCAGTGAGAATCCTAGCTAAGTTGCCATTGACCATACTCAGGTCACATGCCTCAGTCAGATGTGGAATTGATTGGCCAGGCCTGAGTCTTGTGCCCACCCACTCCCTCAATTCTGCACCACAGGCTTCGAGACTAGGAGACCAGTGGTTTCCCAAATGGAAGAGATGGGTTCTGTTTCCAGAAAAAGGGGTGCTGGGCAGGCACAAACAACAGATAGACTGCTCATATTGAATATGACGATATCACCAGAAGAGGTGATAAGAATGCCCAGGAGATTCTCAACATGTTATTAAGAAATACCGGTTTTAAACTTTCCCTCCTGCCCAAATCCAGCCTCCAAAATTCACCGCAAATTTATTTGAACTAACTAAAGTTATTGGTATCTTATCATGTTCATCTTCACAAATCATCATCCCATAACAATTAATAAACAGACTCTGTGAACATAGGCATGTAAGAAAAGATAAATATCATCTTTACAAACTGAGAGTTTACTCCCAAAGGGAGCATTAATGATGACAAAGGACTCATAGACAACCATACTAGTTCTGAATATGTTATTTATTGTCAATTTAATTTTCTAAAAATATTTTTTAAAATGTTTATTTTTGAGAGACAGTGAGGGAGGGGCAGAGAGAGAGAGAGGGAGACAGAGAATCCCAAGTAGGCTCCATGCTGTCAGCACAGAGCCCAGCGTAGGAATCAAATTCACCAACCATAAGATCATGACCTGAGCCGAAATCAAGAGCTGGATGCTTAACCAACTGAGCCACCCAGGTACCCCTGTATTGTCAATTTTAAATGACACAAATTGAATTGAACTATATACAAAGGATATCTCAGTAAAAGAAAAAAATAGTTAAAAGAAAAATGACATCAAGTAGAAGGTTCATTCATTGTGGGCAGGGTGTCCTATCCATTCTAGGGAGTGATGAGATCTTCTTCTTCCTCCCTTCCTCCCTTTCTTCCTTTCTTTATTTTTAAGTAGGCTCCATGCCCAGTGTGGTGTTTGAACTCACAACCCTGAGATCAAGAGTCACATGCCTATACTGACTGAACCAGTCAGCGGCCCTGAGGTTTTAAACAAATTAGGTTTAAGGTGAGGCTGCCATTTCTTTTCCACTTCATTGTAGAAACACATTAAAGATTTTGCTGTCTTCATCACTTTGTTTATATTTGTTTGGCAATACTTCCTTTAAAACAGCCTTCTGAGGCTCTTGCCTATACTCTCAATACTTCTTAACTTTTTCTCTCGTATTTTCCTATCTTGTACCACCCCCAAACCTGTCACTTTTTGTGCCTAATATCTGGGAGAGCCATTTTAACCTGTACCTAGAAAGTGCTGTTTTGTTGTTTGCGCTCCCATGGTATCTCCAAAATCACATGATAAGTCCTCTCAGTAGATGTCCTGGGGTACCTGGGGGCTCAATGGGTTGAGCAGTTGAGTGTCTGACTCTTGATTTCAGCTCAGATCTCGATCTCATGGGTTTATAAGGGTTGAGCCCGGTGTCAAGGTTGGAATTGTCTCTCTCCTTCTCTTTCTGTACCCCAATCCCCTCAAAATAAATAAACTTAAAAGGGGTACCTGGGTGGCCCAGTCAGTTAAGCATCCGACTTCAGCTCATGTCATGATCTCACAGTACGTGGGTTTGAGCCCCACGTCAGGCTCTGTGCTGACAGCTAGCTCAGAGCCTGCAACCTGCTTCAGATTCTGTATCTCCCTCTCTCTCTCTGACCCTCCCCTGCTCATTCTTTCTCTCTCTCTCTCAGAAATAAATAAAACATTAAAATTAAAAAAAAACCAAACAGATGTCCTGGAAAGCACACGAATTAGGACAGCCGGTGAGAATGCAACAGTACGAGGGGTGCCTAAAGTTAACAGGGACAAGAAACTTTCTTGTGCCTACTTTAAGTCCTGACACTCTAACACTTCAAAATATAGCATACCTCAGGGGAACCTGGGTGGTTTAGTTGGTTGAGTGTCTGACTTCAGCTTAGGTCATGATCTTGCAGTTCATGAGTTCAAGCCCCACATCAGCTCTCTGCTGTCAGCCTGTCAGCACAGAGCCTGCTTCAGATCCTCTGTCCCTTTCTCTCTGCCCTTCCCCGCTCTCCTCAAAAATAAATATTAAAAAATATATATAACATACTTCTGTTTTATATCAAGAACATGTTTTAAAACATGAATGACAGGCTGCCTGGGTGGCCCAGCCTGTGAAGCATCTGACTCTGGATTCTCACCTCAGGTCTTGATTTCAGGGTCATGAGTTCGAGCCCCATGTTGGGCTCCAAGTTGGGTGTGAAGCCTATTTACAAACAAAAACATAAATGACAATTTTATTTATTTATTTATTTATTTATTTATTTATTTTACCATCAAAAGATGACTTTATTCAGGAATAGAAAATTGCCGTATCATACAAACCAGCCATAGATTGGCAAATCCTCTAAGTGACAATTCAGAGTCACCTTCTATTTCAGTCCAATCTTGACTTTCCTCATGCTGACCATTTCAGACTGATTTGCCAATCCATATCTCACATTTCAACTGGTTGCTTCTCTCTCATTCATTCCTACTCTTCCTTCACTGGTTAGGAGTCATACTCACAGTTGGGTTAACTGTTACCCTGGTCCTTACCACACTGTTTGGTTTAGGGACAGACACAGCTTAGTCAATTCAGTTATAGTAACACTGGAGATTTGGGTTCACTGGTTGAGAGAAGGAAACCTATCTGTTCTCCTAGAAGGTGTGCTCTATGAATGTGAAGCTTATAACTGTTGCACATATTTGGCTACTAAAAAGAAAACCCATGTAAGGATGAAGCCAACATCAGGAAGTGAAGAGTGGCTCACAGACATATGCAGGTGGTGCCCTGAAGCCTATGTCTAGACATTTCAATTATACTGAGTCAATCAATTTTCTTTGTTTATGCCAGTTGGATTTAAAAATATTTTTAACATTTATTCATTTGTGTGTGTGTGTGTGTGTGTGTGTGTGTGTGTGTGAGAGAGAGAGAGAGAGAGAGAGAGAGACAGACAGAGACAGAGTGTGATCAGGGAAGGAAGAGAGAGAGGCAGACACAGAATCTGAAGGAGGCTCTAGGCTCTGAGCTGTCAGCACAGACCCTGATGTGCGGCTCAAACTCACAAAGATTTTGACCTGAGCCAAAGTCAGCCACTTAACCGACTCAATCACCCAGGCGCCCCTGGATTTTTTTTTATTTTTTTAATTTATTTCTAGGAGAGAGAGAGAGACAGCGTGAGCATGGGAGGGTCAGAGAGAGAGGGAGACACAGAATCCGAAGCAGGCTCCAGGGTCTGAGCTGGCAGTCAGCACAGAGCCCGACGCGGGGCTCGAACCCACGAACTGCGAGATCATGACCTAAGCAAAAGTCGCACGCTTAACCGACTAAGCCACCCAGGCGCCCCAGGCGCCCCTGGATTTTTATTTTAATTGTAACTTAAAGCATCCTAACTATTATCGTCCTTCAAGAGAATCTTTTTTAAACTATATATATTTAAGTGTAAGGTGTAATAAAGTTTTCAATATATACACACCTGTGAAATCATCTCCACAATCCAAATAATGAAAATATTCATGAGTCTCAAAAGATTCCCAGTACCTTTTGGAATCCCTCTCTCTTTCACTACCTTTTACCATCCCTTTCTGTCAGTAGACTAGTTTGCATTATCTAAATTTTATATAAATGGAAGAATAGATAGAGTGCCATACACTAAATGTTTGTGTCTCTTCCCCCATTCATAGGTTAAAATGCAAATTCTCCTAAGGTGATGGTAATAGGAGGTAGTACCTTTGTGAGGTGATTAGGTCATGAGGGTGGAGATTTCATGAATGGGATTAGTGCCTATATAAGAGAGACTCCAGAGAGATCCCTTACCTCTTCAGTCATATTGAGGTTACATTGAAAAGGCATGTTCTCAGGGCGCCTGGGTGACTCAGTTGGTTAAGCCTCTAACTTCAGCTAAGGTCATGATCTGGCAGCTCAGGGGTTCAGGCCCCGAGTCTGTGCTGACAGCTCAGAACCTGGAACCTGTTTCAGATTCTGTCTCTGGCTCTCTCAGCTCTCTCTGCCCCTCTCCCACTCACACAATGTCTCTCCTCTCTCTCTCTCTCTCAAAAACAAACATTAAAAAAAAAAAAAAAAGGTAAGTTCTCATCAGATACTAAATCTGCCAGTGCCTTGATTTCGGACTTCCCAGAACTGTGAGAAATGAATTTGGATTGTTTATAAACCATCTAGTTTATGGTATTTTGTTATTGCACCCTTGATTGACTGAGACAGAAATTCAGTACTGACAAGTGAATGATGGCACACCAAATATCTAAATTGTGGAAGCAGCTTTGGATATGGGTTTTGGATAGAGGCTTTAAGTTTTCAGGAACATGACAGAAAATTTTACATTGTTGTTAGTGGACGTTTAAGGGCGATTCCATTGAGAGTCCAGGGAGTAAAGAGTTGTAGAGAAAGTCTCAGACTTGTTTGAGAATACTCAAATAATTATAAACAGAATGTTGACCAAAACATTGACCATTTTTTAAATACACTTATCTTTTTTTCTTTAATGTTTATTTACTTATTTTTGAGAGGGACAGAGAGAGGCAAGCAGGGGAAAGGCACAGAGACAGAGAGAGAGAGAGAGGAGAGAGAGAAAGAGAGAGAGAACCACAAGCAGGCACCTCGCTGTCAGCAAGGAGCTCCATGTGGGGCTCGAACTCATGAAACATGAGATCATGACCTGAGCCAAAATCAAGAGTCAGATGTTTGACTGAGCCACCAAGGTGCCCCTAAACATTAACCATTCTGATAAGATCTGAGACAGAAAGGAGGACCATGCTTTTGGACAATGGCAGCAGGAAGGCCATCCTGTTATAAAGTGGCAAAGAACTTGGCTGATTTACATTTGTATCATAGTGTTTTGTGGAAGGTTAACCTTGTATATGACGACATTAGATATTTAGCTGAAGAAATATCTAAGCAGGGGCGCCTGGGTGGCTTAGTCGGTTAAGCGTCTGACTTTCGCTTAGGTCATGATCTCGCGGTTCGTGGGTTCGAGCCCCACGTCGGGCTCTGTGCTGACTGCCAGCTCAGAGCCTGGAGCCTGTTTCAGAGTCTGTGTCTCCCTCTCTCTCTGACCCTCCCCTGTTCACGCTGTCTCTCTCTATCCTAGAAATAAAATAAAAATATTAAAAAAAAAAAAAAGAAATATCTAAGCAAAGCGTTGAAGTGACCTGGTTCCTCTTGACTACTTATAGTAAAATGTATTAAAAAAGGAATGATTTAAAGATGAAATTGTTCATCAAAAAGGAAGCAGAACTTAAAAGACTTTGCAAAATCTCAGCATATCCATATTGTAAAGAAAGAAAATCCGTCTGGGAGAGAACACAAGGGGTGTGGCCAACCAGTCATTTGGTAAGGAGATTAGCCAGTCATCAAAACAGAAACCCGGTGACATTAAGGTGCTGTTAAGAAAACGGCAGAGCCAGAGCGCAAAGGAGGGGTCACCCAGACCTGTGGTTCGCAGTGCACTTCTTCGTCTCAAGTCACAGGCTCTGCTCCCTGCATTGTGGCGCCTAGCTCCTGGGGCACTCCAGGTGCTGCTCTCTTGGGCCAAGGGGAGTCTTTTTATGTATTTATTATTTTCTTAAATACCTATTTTTGAGAAGGAGAAAGCATGAGTCGGGGAGGGGCAAAGAGAGGGGGACAAAGGCTCTGAAGCCTGCTGTCAGCACAGAGCCCGATGTGGGGCTCCAACTCACAAACCGTGAGATCATGACCTGAGCCAAAGTCGGGTGCTTAACCGACTGAGCCACCTGGGTGTCCTGGAGTTTTTTTTTTTTTTTTTAAAGTAATGTTTGTTTCTATTACAAAAGCAATATTTAATATTTAATACAGGAAAGTTAGAACATAAGTTAAAAAAAAAAAGGAAAGAAATTAAGGGTTAAGGGGCACCTGGGTGGCTCAGTTGGTTAAGTGTCCGACTTGGGCTCGGGTCATGATCTCCCGGTTCATGGGTTCGAGCCCCGTGTCGGGCTCTATGCTGACAGCTCAGAGCTTGGAGCCTGCTTCAGATTCTGTATCTCCCCCTCTCTCTGACCCTCCCCTGCTCACGCTGCCTCTCTCTCTCCGAAATAAATAAAACATTAAAACATTTTTTTAAAGAAAAAGGGAAGAAATTAAAACCACTACTAATACATATTTGATATATGAACTTCCAGGAACAAAAAGAAAAAATAGTGAAAGAAAGATGGGAAGAAAATTTGGGGCAAAACAAGCAGCATGAGCTGTCACCTACAAACAGCCTCGAATGTGGGCAGACGATGCAGCCCCTTGTTACTGTGGAGCAGAGTCCTGGAGAAGTAGTCTCCCCACTAATGCTAACACGGTTCAGGAACAGGAAGGAAATCCCTTGATCTCAGAGAAGCAGATGTCCTGCTAGACCCATGAATCACAGTCCTGGAAGTCCAATTCCCTTTCCCTTGCCAGGTGCTCACCTTTCCAGCCCATTTTGCAGGGAGAATAAATACATGAAACACTTGTAGCTAACAAGGCAGAAGAGGGAGGCTTCCATGCAGACTCTAAGAAAGAGGGATTTTTTCATTCTTAAGAAAAATTAAGCCTTTTTCCACCAGTTTTTTTCCTTCTTACTTGATGCAGTGACATGAGGATATGACACCTGGAGCCATGGCAGCCATATGGAGACCAAGAAGCAACAAGCACAGAATGAAAAGTCAACGTGCCAAGTGGCACAGCCAAA
This sequence comes from Crocuta crocuta, assembly GCF_008692635.1. Lineage (NCBI taxonomy): Eukaryota > Metazoa > Chordata > Mammalia > Carnivora > Hyaenidae > Crocuta > Crocuta crocuta. Next base: position 4,352,112 of record NW_027551569.1, on the reverse strand, counting down.
AGATGGAAAGAGTCTGGGTCCTTGATGGTATAGCTGAACTGAACACACCTTGACCTTGCCTGCCTCCAGACTGCCTAAGAATGCATCCTAGATGGGGCACCTGGGCAGCGCAGTAGCGTAAGCGGCCGACTTCAGCTCAGGTCAGGATCTCATGGTTCATGGGTTTCAGCCCCACATGGGGCTCTGGGCTGACAGCTCAGAGCCTGGAACCTGCTTTGGATTCTGTGTCTCCCTCTCTGTCTCTGCCCCTTCCCTGCTTGTACACCTTCTCTCTCTCAAAACTAAATACACATTAAAAAAAAAAAGTTTAAAAACATGCATCCTAGCTGTTCAAGCCACTGTCTTTTAGGTTCTCTCTTACTTACAGTCAAATACATCCTAATTCCTACAGACTTATACCACATTTGTAGTGAATATCAAGGAAGCCAGGACAGCCCCTCTCAAAGAGGACCGTGGTCACACTCACAGGCAGTTATTCTCTCTTCCAGCCTCACCTCCGCTTCTCTGAAAATTTGTCTTTCTTCATTCTTCTCTACTGACCAATTTTCAGATTCAACATTCACACAGCACAGCCTTCCTTCCCTGTCTGCATTTCCTGCATCTCTGAGACCGGCTTAGGCTGCGACATCTTAAACTCGATTCCAAAGACTTCTTAGAAGGCAGAGGAGGCTGGATCCAGTTGTTCCTGGACTCCCCGGCCATCCTGGGTGCCAAGTCACACCCGCAAACCCGGCTGCCAAAGGCCCATGCGCGTGTGTGTGATTCTCCGAGAAAGGGGAGGCACGGGCTAAAAGATACCCCTAACATCCACATACTGGCTGAGGGTAAGCACGCAGGACAGCGGGTGGAGAGGGGCCATTCAGACCGAGAGAGGCGAACAGATTCCAACAGCAAGCGGAGAAGCTAAAAGTGGTTTTAAGTTAACTCAAGGGCTGGGAAATTCCCCCCAAAAGTCAAAACTCAATCTCCTAAGGACTTTCCTTGAACAAGGAGTGAGGGAAAGCGGAAGAAGGATGGAAAGGCGTGGCCCTGGAGATGGAAAAAGCTGTCACTGAGAAAACAGGGAGTAGCACTGGACGCGCCTCTGACCTCCCCGCCCCCCCAGGACTTCTGCTTTGTTTTAGGCTCAAGTCCCACGGCGAGCGTGAGCGCGCGTGCGTCCCCTGGCAGTCGCTGGCAGCAACGTTTCGGTCGAGACAAGGTCACTGGGACGGACTGGGGTCAGCCTTAATGCTGTTTCCCCGCAGAGACGCGAACACAGCGTGGAGGCCAGAACGCTGCCCCGAGGGTCACCAGCTGCCCACGTGGCCTGCCCAGATACAGGCGACATCCGGAGGGGGCGGGAAGCAGGGAGCGATTCCGAGAAAG
>NW_027551569.1:4274708-4350632 GCF_008692635.1 Crocuta crocuta | reverse complement strand
GGGGAGAGCGTCAGAGCCCCAGGCCCTTTCTGCTCCCAGAGCACAGGCCCGGGAAGGGGGAAGGCGTGCGCAGGCGCAGCTCCGGCCCTGGGTGGGGGCGGGGAAGCTGGCGGACGTGTTCCGGGAAAGCGCAGGAAGGAAGTCGGGGCGGCGAGAGAGCGAGGGCTGTGCAGTCACAGCGGATAATTCTGGGAACACCCAGGCTGGGGTTGATTTAGATCTGACTTCCCCTTCCTCCCTCCCGCTTTCTCTGCATTCCTGCATAATTTATCAGCAGGCACTGGGCCCTTGCGAAGGCACATTCCACTTGCCGCCGGGGGTACCGCTTGGTTTACTACAGGTCATCCAGTGCCGGGCTCTGCACTTAGAAGGTGCTCAGCAAATATTTCTTTCATGAGTAGGTGCGTGGAACTTTGTCCGGAGAAAGGACCCAAGACATGAACAAACGTGTCGGTTGTCCCATGAGGGAGTACTCCGGCAGCGGAGCGACCTTTACACCATTTTTTGGTTGTACCCTTTGAACTGTTACTGGTGGGTTTGTTTTGTGCCGGTAGACTAAGGAGGCAGGAAGAAAGGTTTGTGATCCCTGGGCCATTTAGTAATTTCCCAAACTAATTCGTAGGAGGGGAATTTTTTGTTTGTTTGTTTACAATGAAATTTCACCTAGAAGCCTAAACAAATAACAGAGGTTAAGAACAACAAAACCAGCAATTGCTCTCCACCCACCCCCACCCCGGCATCCCCAGTGAGGAGCTGGTTTTCAAAAACATTTATCGTTTCGTCTGTTCTGTTGGGTGCATTGGGTGTGTAGCCTTCTTAAAAAATAAAAAATAATTTGAGAAAGAACCAGCATTCATCTGCTGCTACTCCAGGGTTACTGGTAAAAACCTGAGGTCCAGATGGATAACTAAAATTATTGTAATCATTTCACAATATATGTATGTTAGGTCATTATGCTATACGTCTTAAACTTAGTGCTGTATGTCAATGATATCTTAAGGAAACTGAAAAAATAAGTAAACAATTTAATTTCGAAAAAAGAGAACTGAGGCCCAGAGAGGCTAATTGATTTCTCAGTGTCACACAGCAAAGAAGGAAAGAAAGGGCAACAACTAATGTATCACAGGGACTCCGGTAAAAGCCTACAGAAAGTGATGACCTTCAGTTCAGATTCAACTTGTTGCCTGTTTCTGTACAACCACAGATCAAAGAATGTTTTCTACATTTTTAAGTAGTTAAAAAAATAAAAAGAACACACACATATATATATTTTAGTGTTTATTTTGAGAGAGAGCAGGGGTGGGGCAGAGAGAGGAAGAGAGATTCCCAAGCAGGCCCCACACCAATGTGGGGCTTGAACTCATGAACCCTGAGATCATGACCTGAGCCGAAATCGGAGGCTTAAATGACTGAGCCACCCAGGTGCCCTAAGAGAGCAACTCTTAAAATGATTACTTCTATGGTGGTACTGCAGGTTGGGAGAGGAAGGATTTATTTATCGTATTATACTCTGGTATGCATTTAATACATGTGTCACTAAAATAAATTAAAAATACTTCACTCATAGGGCACCTGGGTGGCTCAGGTCACCATATCACGGTTTGTGGGTTCGAGCCCTGCGTCGGGCTCTGTGCTGATAGCTCAGAGCCTGGAACTTGCTTTGGATTCTGTGTTTCCCTCTCTCTCTGCCCCTCCCCTGCTCGTGCCCTGTCTCAGTCTGTCTCTTAAAAATGAATAAATGTAAAAAAAAAATTAAAAATAAAAATACTTCACTCGTAATGGATTTGAGCTAAGGTACACACAACCACCTTAAAGACACAGAGTGCCTTCCAGATTAACAGAACTTGACACAATAGCCTGATTGGAACCATTGATTTCTCGCAAGAAAGAATATGGGGCTACCAGATGATACCAGATTTTACATATATATATAATCTATATATATGTCTATATTTTTATGTACCATATAGACAGCATTTTATTATATATTATAAACTTATAAGTTTAAATTTATGGCATTTACTTCTCAATGACAGGATATATATCATTTTGATAAATAGAAGAAGTGAGGATTATTGCAATCTGTCGTGCTCTTAGCTTCAGCATGAGAGTTAGCATGTTTGGTTTGTTTGTGCATGTCTTGGTCAGGATGCTGCCATTACGAACAGTTCCAGCATTTCAGTGGCACGTGACAAAGGTTTATTTCTCACTCAGGCTCAGTGTCCGGCAAGGGGCAGACTCTACTCCGTGTTGCCTTCTCTCCAGTGCGTAGCTATCCTCCTTGTGGCTGAGAGAAGAAGGAACCATGGTGGACATCTGCTAGTTTTTATTTTTATTTTAGAGAAAGGAGGAAGTGTGAGCAGGGGAGAGGGGCAGAAGAAGGAGGAGAGAGAGAGAGAATGAATCCCAAGCAGGCTCCATACCCAGCACAGAGCCCAACTCAGGGCTTGATCCCACGACCCTGGGTGCCCAGGTGCCCCTACATCTGCTAGGTTTTAAAGCTTTGTCTCTAAAGTGGCCTATATTACCTCCACTCACATTTTATTGGCCCAAACAAATCACATGGTCAAGACAGGTCAACAAGGCAAGGAAATAATCCCATCCAAGGGAGAAACAGTGAATACTTGTAAAGAACAATATAGTCTATCATAGCAAAACAGTGCAGAAAAATGGATCAACAGAAAAATCCTTAGAAATGATAAAAACTCAGGGGCACCTGGGTGGCTTAGTCAGTTAAGCAGCTGTCCGACTTCAGCTCAGGTCATGATCTCACTGTTTGTGAGTTTGAGCCCCATGTTGGGCTCTGTGCTGACAGCTCAGAGACTGGAGCCTGCTTCAGATTGTGTCTTCCTCTCTCAGTGCTCCTGCTCCTCCCCCACTCACGCTCTGTCTCTGTCTCTCTCTCAAAAATAAATGAACATTAAAAAAAAAATGATAAAAACTCACCTGGGGGACTCTCTAATTACACGAGTCCCCAAGCTTGAAATAAAAATGAGAAAATGTGTTTCAAAGTTGAATTACTAAGCACTTAGCTTATCGCTAGTCATAAATATAAAAGTCAGACTAGAAGCATCCATCTGAAACCAAGCATTAAAGTATCCACTTTTTAACATTCTCCCCATGTGATGAGTTAAGCATTCACTTTTTATTGCTCACCTGGTTCTTAGCCCTGTGAAAAATCATGTGTGCAGGAGACACTCCTGACCTTCGACATTCAATAGAGTGCAGAGGTCACATGCTCCAGGGTGCACCCACTTGGATCATTTCATGTGAGCAGACATGCCCAGGCCTGGAATTTTCAATAAGAACCAGTGCCAAACTAGTGGCTTGGTCAGTTAAGCATCCAACTTTGGCTCAGGTCATGATCTCACGGTTTACGGGTTTGAGCCCCTTAGTGGACTCTGCACTGCCAGTGCGGAACCTGCTTGGGATTCTCTCTCTCTCCCTCTCCCTCTGCCGGACTCATGCTTTCTCTCTCTCTCAAAATAAGTAAGTAAACTTAAAAAAAAACAAACAAAAAAACAGTGCCAAACTACAGTCTTCCTAATCAGCGGGACTAATCAGTGTCCCATTTATAGGGTGTTTATTATTTTTTTTCTATGTTTATTTTTGAAGGACAGAGAGACAGAGTGTGAGTAGGGGAGGGGCAAAGAGAGAGGGAGACACAGAATCCGAAACAGGCTCCAGGCTCTGAGCAGTCAGCCCAGAGCCTGATGTGGGGCTTGAACTCACGAACCCTGAGATCATGACTTGAACCGAAGTTGGATGCTTAACCGACTGAGCCACCCAGGAGCCCCTACAGGGTGTTTAAATACATTCACAGGGCTGGCAGGAAAATCCACCCCAAGGACTGCTCCGCAGTCTGCTGGGTATCATGTCACAGAATCCAAATAAAGAAACCGAGAAGTTTTGGAAATTCCAGTACGTGGAGGAGCCAGGCTAACGACTTAGGTGGTCAAGGGGGTCAGAAAGAGCGACAGACCTTCCAACAGTGTCAGCAGGCTTCAGAAAGGGTGAAGACTCAGAAACTCGAGAACCTGCGCTTCTGAAAGAGACAGCTACTGTTCAGCCCTAGCCAGTTGTTGCTATGTAGAAAAATAAAAGGGGAGTGGGGGGAGGGCGCCCGGGCAGCTTAGTCGGTTAAACTTTGGCTGAGGTCATGATCTCCCAGTTCGTGGGTTCGAGCCCCGTGTCAGGCTCTGTGCTGACAGCTCAGAGCCTGGAGCCTGCTTCGGATTCTGTGTCTCTCTCTCTGCCCCTCTGCTGCTCATTCTCTCTCTCTCTCTCTCTCTCTGTGTCTCTGTTTCTGTCTCTCTCTCTCAAAAATATAAACATTAAATTTAAAATACATAAATAAATACACATTAAAAAATTAAAAAATAAAAACGAAAAACTTTTTTAAAGTTGCAAATCAAACCTCTATGTGAAATCTACTGAGTTTAAATACTGGCACTAATTCAAAATTGTGTAGGCTAAGTAAATGCATTTGTAGGCCCTGTTTGGGGTTGTTAATCTGTGGACACTGTGGAAAAGACAGATGTGGAGGACAGGAAATTTAGCCAACTTTGTGCTGTGTAACCTTTTCGCCCTCCTTTCCATAAAACCTCTAGGAAAACAGACTATCGACATTGGTGCTTTGGGCGTCAGATCTGTGCTTTCCTTGTGGCGCATCATTGTGTTGAGTCCGGCTCCCAAGAGGCCCGGTTACATCTGAGTGGTGTTTGAGCCTGCACCTAACGCCTCTTGCTTTGAGTCCACATTGCAGTCTAGTTTCCCAGGTGGTTGGAAAGACAGGAGGGCCCGTGGCACATTCAGAGCGTGGGTCTTGGAGGCAGGCAGGATGGGGTTTGAATTCTGAGCCCCCCACTTAATTTGCCTGAAACATTTCTGAACACCACTGCGAAGTGGAGATAAAGTACCCCGATTGCATAGCAGTAGAGATTTACATGTGAAGATGAAGACAACACGCTCAGGACTGTACCTCCCACATGGTATGTACTCCACACAGAGTAACTGTACTTGTTATTAGTGTTATTTGTATATGATTATTGTCATTTATAATCATCAGCCCTCAGAGAGAGAATGTGCTGATCCTCAAACACACTTCCACCTCCTCCTCTGCTTTCTCTTTTCTCTGCTGCTTCTGCTTCCTTCCTTCTTCCTTTTCCTCTTTATTATTACAGGGGAAATATCACGCCAAAGGGCCCCCTTCATCTTGGTAATCTGAGCACGTAGGAGCCTTGCTCTGAGGAAGTAGTGTAAGAAGGCCTCCTTTCGCATACTTAGTAAAAGGCACTTTCCACAGTGAAAGTGTGGACCTTTTATGCCCAGGTATTAAGGAGCCCAGGAATCTTCTAGAACAAAAGTTTCCAATATCCTTGATTCTGAGTTCTCTCCAGCTGAAGTTAGAGAATTCTGTTGGGGATGAAACTAGATGGTTCTCGATCAAAACCTTTCACCAACATGGTCATTTAAAAAAAAAAGAGAGATTATTTATTTATATATATGTGNTGACCTAAGCGAAAGTCGGACGCTTAACCGACTAAGCCACCCAGGCGCCCCTTATTTATATATATTTTAAAGTTTACTTATTTTGAGAGAGAGAGAGAGAGAGAGAGAGACTGCTGAAGGGGCAGAGATAGAGGGGGAAAGAGAATCACAAGCAGGCTCTGCACCATCAGAGCAGAGCCCAATGCGGGGCTTGAACTCACGAACTCTAAGATCATGACCTGGGCCGAAATCGAGAGTCAGACGCTTAGCTGACTGAGCCACCCAGGTGCCCCACAACGTGAACATTTTAGCCTAGGACTGCTGGACTAACGTTGCCAGGAGACAGAAGTCTTTATGAATCAGACTAAAAATGAAATGAATACACACACACGGAAATCTGGAATGCTATAAACTAAATTAAAAACGGTGGTTATCTCGTAGTGGGGTGGCTGACAACTTTTACTTTCCACTTTAAATATTTGCGGGTTTTTTTTCTACAACGGGACAATTACTTTCATAATCAGGAAGAAAAAAAAGTCCTGTATTTCCATTTTGAAGAAAACAGAGAAGAATTGGATGCAGCCTGGTGGCTGCAGCACTGCAGGCGGGTGAGAGTGTCTGTTTAACGCTCGGGGCTGGATTACAGAACAGAGGGTAGAGAAGGAAGGCAGGAAGGATGTGGAAAAGGACGGAGGGAGGAAGGGGGAAGGCTGGTGGGGCCAGCAGAGGAGCAGCGGGCGTGTCAGCGCAAACCCAGAGGGTGCTGGCCAGTTTGGGGTGAACTAACTGAGAAATGGGGGAATTAAGGATCAGTTGTTTTGGCAACCAGCCCCAAGTTAGACCCTCTTTCTTATCCTCGGTGAATCTGCAAACTCTGCCCACAGCTTCTGGCCTCACTCGTCGGGAGTGTGTGCCTGGCTCTGTGTCCAGAACAAGATTTTGAGCCTCAGATGGGAGATTTACCGAGAAAAAGTAGAGCGGGCAGCACCAGCCCTTCCTGTCTGCCACTCGGTTCCAGTATTCACCTGTCTCTTTGGAGGAGGTCGTAGGCAGGAAACGAGAGCTTCTGTCTAGGAGCTGCGGTTGAGGGGGTGTCCCTTGACCGCAGGGCTCTTTCACTTGCTGTCCATGTGACCGTGGGCACATGACCTGACCCGTCTCCTCTCATCTTCCTCATCTGTAAAACAGGATGTTTTACATCAGGATGTAATAGCACCTGGTTTTTAGGGTTAGTGTGAGGATTAAAGACATACTGCCTCTGGGGCCCTCTGCACAGGGACTGGCATCAAGTGCTCAGTGTTAGCTATTGTTCTGTACACAGGGGCTCAGGGGAACCCTGAGAGGGGCCAGGACTCTCCTTCAGGGGGCCACGAAAGCCACAGAGGCATAGAGCGGGTCTTTATGGAGGAGTAAGAGCTTGTTTGGTGGAAAAAGTGGGCAGTTTATTGCCAGCTAAAGAAGTGAATCAAGGAAATAGATGGTGTGTTGTTGAAGGTGGTGGTGGCTGTGTGTATGTCTGGGTGTGTGTGTGTGTGTGTGTGTGTGTGAGAGAGAGAGAGAGAGAGAGAGAGAGAAGCTGGCTTTCAGTGGCCCTGGAAATGTAGACTGGGTTAAACTTGAGAAAGACCTTGTAAACCAGGCCAATGGGCTTGGGCTTTATCTTTTCTTTGAAGGCACAGGGTGTGTGGATGGGGAAGCATGAGAGTTTGCTGAGTTTTTGAAGTTTCTAAGCAAAGAACGACAGAATCAGATATATGTTTTGAAAAGTAGGTTCTGGGGGTTCCTGGGTGACTTGGTTGATTTCAGCTCAGGTCATGGTCTCATGGTGTACCCCACACCCCCTGCTTGAGCTTCTCTCCCTTTCTCTCTCTGCCCTCCTCTTCTTGGTTGCTCTTTCTCTCTCTCTCCAAATAAGTAAATCAACTTTAAATAAAAGAGAAAGAAAGAAAAGTAGGTTCTGGAAGAGGTGTCCATTCTGCGTAGTGGCCAGGTGCCTCTGGCTGTTGTGCCCAAACTGGTCACTAGAGGGAGCCCTGGCACCGCACTACCCGGTTTTGAGGGGCTGCTGGTCCCTGGGCCTCTGAGTAGGGGTGCGACGGAGGAGACCACATCTCACGTCAGCCCCTCACCAAGGCTGAGATAGACATGCCAGATGACAGACAAGGGCTCTGACAAGTTTGGAAGGAAAGAAAAGACCTGCTGTGGGAACCTTGTATCTCACAACTAACTGACCTCTTCATCTCCCTCCCAGTTCATCCTCCTTCTCTGCCTATTCCTGACTCTGGGCCACTCCAAGTGTGTGGACCCCCCAGTCCGCATGGCCAAGCTTTGTCCCCATGCCCACAAATAGCCCGAGGGTGCATATACTGGCGAACGATGAACCCGAGGACGAGGCCTGCACAGGCCCTGGGAGAGGCTTGGGTCATTAGGGAAGAGAATTCTGGGGTCTTGTGTACTCAGAGCACTGTTTACAGGGGGTCAAGGGCTCTAAGGAGGCACTTCATTTTGGTCTCTAAGGGAGGGACGTGGCTAAAGGGGAGACCCAAGGATGTACCCTCTTTCAGCCAGGTCTTGAGTGAAAGTACCTTGTGCTATTTCTGCCTTGATACACAGCATCTGTCATGCAGTCTAGCACTTAGTGGGTTTTCAATAAAAGCCGTTTGAATGAGGGGCACCTGGTGGCTCAGTCGGTTAAGTGTCCGACTTCGGCTCAGGTCGTGATCTCACGGTTCGTGAGTTCAAGCCCTGCGTTGGGCTCTGTGCTGACAGCCAGCTCAGAGCCTGGAGCCTGATTCAGATTCTGTGTCTCCCTGGCCCTCCCCTGCTCATGCTGTCTCTCTCTCTCTCTCTCTCTCAGAAATAAATAAAACATTAAAAAAAAATCTGTTTGAATGAATGGCTTCTCCTTCTCCTACTCTTGCCTGGCTTCTTATGTGGGAGAGCCGAGTCCCTTCTCCTCTGTGCAGCGTTCTGTGGTTTTAAGAAAGATCCACGTGTTCCTTGACACTCTCCTGAAGAAATGGGGCCTAATTCCTTTTCTGGGCCAGCCTGTCAGCGACTTTGGGAACTAGGTCTTAAAGGCACTGTGACTTCCTCCCTTTTATCCCTCAGATCATCTCAGGAGAAGCCAGCTGCCATGTCAAGAGGACACTCAGGCAGCCCTGTGGAGAGGCCGGTGTGGCGTGGAGCCGAGGCCTCCTGCCGACAGCCATGTTGGAAGCTGATGATGCCCCTGGCCTGATCAATCTTTGGATGACGGCACCCTGACCCACAGCCTCATAACCACCCTGCTAAGGCCCCCCATGAGAAACAGTATGAGATAAAACATATGTATCGTTTTAAGTCATTACACTAATGGTAATTTGTTAGGAAGCAATAAATAGCTGCTATAAGCTTCAAAGGAGCACTCTTACTTCCTGCTTAGGTTTAAGTCGAAAAATAAGTCGGAAGTAAATATGGAAGGTGAAATGTCACCTTTGTTAGCGGCAAGAGGCCAAGCCTTTCACCAACTGAGCCTGCTAATACTGAATACAGAATTTAGGCAGACTTACCCACCCAGTCTTAAGAAACAGTTGGTGGAAGGGAGCCTGGGTGGCTCGGTTAAGTGTCTGACTTCGGCTCAGGTCATGATCTCACGGTTCGTGGTTTTGAGCCCCGCGTCGGGCTCTGTACTGACAGCTCAGAGCCTGGAGCCTGCTTTGGATTCTGTCTCCCTCTCTCTCTGCCCCTTCCCCGCTCACACACTGTCTCACTCTTTCTCTTTAAAACAAATAAATATAAAACAAACAAACAAACAAAAAACAAACAAAAAAACCCCCAACAACAAGAAGAAACAAATCGCCCCTCACATTATTATCATTCTTTCATCTGTCTCTTAGATTCACCCTTTCGTCTGTGTGTGTTTAAGGAGCACATGAACACTAAGTTTTGAATTACAGAGTAAAAAGTGAAAGGTGCCCGTGGCTGTTTGTTTACCAATTCTTCCCATCCCAGTGCAGCCGCCCCTTTGCAATGTCATGTCACTCTGACATTCACCTCATCGAGGTGGTCTATTGACCTTCAAGCGGGCTACCCTGGCACTTGCTTTGATGAGCAGAACGTGGCGGTGGCGGACATGCTGTGGTGGAATTGCCGGGCCTCCACCTTCAGCGGTTTCCTGCGTCTCCTCTCGTGGCCCCGGGAACGCTGGTGCAGCAGGTGCAGCCCATGGCGGCCACAGGCCACCGAGTCACCCATCACTGCAGCTGAGTCAGGGGACCCCAGCGCGGGAGTGGCCCAGCCGTGCCACGGAGTCAGGAAAAACAGTGTGTTGTTGGGGGTTTTCGGTAACTAGCTCGGAGGGGGGGGGTTGTCACCAGTGGGAAAGAACTGAAACCCCCCTCAGCCTTCCCCTGATCCCCTCTTCGCAGACGGCTCCCGGTGCCTTACAAACACCTCTGTGTACTCCGTGAACTAAAACACAGAAGTGTGATGACACTTCACATACCCACATTCTTTCGTGTGGATACACGTGGGCTACGCGGCTCCTAAGTCTCTACCAAGCACGTTGCTGTGGAGATGTGCTGCCATTTATTTACCTATTATTACTCCGTGAGGGACATCTAGGCTGTTTCAGATGTTTCGCTGCTCAAATAGCATCCAGTGAACATCCCAGGGCCTTCGTGTGTCCCTGCTCCGGTGGGCCCAGTCGGCCACTCCCCGTCAGGGGTGGGCAGAAACAGGGTGCTACGGCCCGCAGGGTTGTGGCCTCACCCCTCTCCTCTCAAGAAGAGGCCCTGTCTGCACCAGGGCCACCACTGTCCCGCTCCCCTTTCCTGTCCTCTCGGCCATGATCAGGTGGGAGATGGATGACACACAAAGGGGGTTTAGAAAGGAAACGGAGACTGGGCTGTGCTAGGCGTGCTGGAGAGCACAGGGACCCCAGTGGCCTCCTCCGGGGCCTGTCACAGACGGTGTCCACCCATCCGGCACCGTGGGCCCTCTGTGCTGTCCGGGGTGCTTCTGGAATCTGCGTGGTTGGCCGAGTGTGTGTGTCTGTGACAGTGAGGGGGGTGCTGGGAATGGGCTCCGCTCCCCCGGAGGGATTTCTGCCAGAGGAATGTGTGTGCGAGCCGCGGGGGCTGCTGACAGGGCGCTGTACGTGCCTGAGTGTGGATGTGACCGAACTCGGGGATATGCTGCTGTGAAATGAAGCGAGGCATCGCCATGGCAACACAGCTCTCTGCTCCCAGCCAGATGCCAAAGCCCTTAAATTATATTTTTCTGGCTGAAAGCGCCTCGATTGCCTCTGGTCTCCAAAGCAATGGGGTTGTGGGGGCACCAGATGCCTCGCCCTCATCTCCAACCTTTCAACCAAGCCCACGAGGTGATGACGGGAGGGGAGATGCGGCCCGGGCACTGATGCATTTTGTTTGGGGGAGGGTAGCCTCTGGCGAAGGAGGCTGGGCAGAGCCCTAGCCGGGCCCCACTTCTGTTACCTCCTGGTCCAGTGATCGGGGGTCAACATTCTCCAGCACTTCATCCTAGAAGGCAAATTGTACAGTGAATGTCAATAGAGGTGCCAGTCATTTCTTCCCCTAATCATTTCCTTGCCTTCTGTCCACTGTCCTCCCTCTGGTTCTGAAGAGGAAAGTATCCCTGCCTCCCTGGCTTCAGTTGATTGACTGGACTTGGGGTAACGACTGGCCCGGAGAATATCAGTCTGATTCTTGTCCAGCAATTTGTATTTGGGTTAATTATCCCTATGCAACGAACCTGGAAGGTCAGGCTCTGAAGGTGCCGCTTGGGGGCAGCCCCGTGTAGGTAAAGTCAGCAAGGGGGGGTCCATAGTCAGAGGAGACAGACAGACAGTGGGAAGCCAAGACAGGGAGGGAGGGAGGCGGGGGAGAGGGAAACAAGGCAGTGGTCTTTCCTGGTTCTAGTTCACAGGGAGACCAGGTGCACCACTTCCAGCCCGTGGTTGCATTTTGTCATCTGCTCGGTTTGTGTCTTATAGTGGAATGAGCCGTGATTAAAGCATCGGGACTACTTGGATAGGGTTTGGCTGATGATGCTGGAAGTGCGTTTCTAGTCATATTCCTACTCAGGATAAGGAGTGAATCTCAAAAAAGTTTGCTTGGACACACACACACACACACACACACACACACACACGAGGCTGCTACCATTCTGCAGCCAGTTATTTGCAAAGAATTTTCGTGATACACAAAGTCTCATCAAGAGTAGGACAAAGAGGGGCACCTGGGTGGCTCAGTTGGTTAAGTGTCCAACTTCGGCTCAGGTCATGATCTTGCCATTTGTGAGTTTGAGCCCCATGTCAGGCTCCGTGCTGACAGCTCAGAGCCTAGAGCCTGCTTCAGATTGTGTGTCTCCCCTTCTCTCTGCTCTTTCCATGCTCACCCTCTGTCTCTCTCTCAAAAATAAAAAAACAAACAAACAAAAGAGTATGACAAAGAATACTTTCTTCAATCAGCAACAATATTTTATTTACTGAGAAGCTACTATGTACCAGGCAGTATTCTAGATGTCAGGGAAAGGTCAGTGAGCATGACAGAAAAAAGCCTTCCCTTAAGGAGCTTATTCTGTGGAGGACACAGATAATAGAGTGAACACAAGATGTAAGAGCAGACATTGCTAAAGGCTGTGAACAAAATAAACAAATCTCTCAATGTGAGTCTATAGAATCAACCATTAAGGTTTGAAAAAAATCCTCAAAAGTTTCCAGATGAAACAAAAGAGATAATAAATAGCCTTCAGCCAAAGAGGAGGGTAGTGAAGCTAATTCCAGCTGATTTCTTTGTTGGCTCTTATTTTACTGCCTCCAGGGAGCCTTTCCCTACGAACGCTAGATTAAGTGCCTGTCCCATTGCACCTTGCACTTGGCCCATCGCGGCATAAGGCGTATGTTATGGTGATTGCCTGTTTATGAAGGTGTTTCCCCCACTCTCTGTGGGACCTGCGGGCAGAAACAATGCCTGTCACATTCACATAACACAGTGACTCACACTTCACAGACGCTCAGTAAATAGCTGCTGGGTGAATAAACAAGGGCTGATGCCTGAGCCACAGCATCGATGCTGATGTTCCTTTTACTTCTGTAGGCAAGTCTTCCACCCTGTGACCCTTCCAAAAGCACCAGTTGGTTAATGACACAGATATGACATGTTTGTTTTCAGAGCTGAAAGAAAATTCTTGCACAGCCAGAAACTCGGGAGAGGTGGCTTGTCCACTCTTTTACAGCTGTTGAGACAGGACCCTTTGGGCTGAGCACCTTTTTTATTTTTAATGTTTTTTTTTTTTTTAACAGATAGTTTATGGGCTGAGCACCTTTTAAAAATGATGAAGCAGGGGCGCCTGGGTGGCTTAGTTGGTTAAGCGTCCGACTTTCACTTAGGTCATGATCTCGCGGTTCGCTCTCTCTCTCTCTCTCCTAGAAATAAATAAAAATATTAAAAAAATAAAATAAAATAAAAATGATGAAGCAGGGGTGCCTAGGGGGCTCGGTCAGTTGAGCGTCCAACTTTGGCTCAGGTAATGATCTCACAGTTTGTGGGTTTGAGCCCCGCATCGGGTTCTGTGCTGACAGCCAGCTCAGAGCCTGGAGCCTGTTTCAGATTCTGTGTCTCCCTCTCTCTGACCCTCCCCTGCTCACACTGTCTCTCTCTCTGTCAGAAATAAATAAAAAACATTTTAAAAAATGATGAAGCAAAGCCTGTAGGGCCTGTATCTGGTGGCTCTAGGGACGTGCTGGGAGCAAGGAAAGCAGCCAGCCACTGGTTGGGCACCTTGCAGGCCCCATCTTACTTTGGGGACAGGACCGTTAATGCCTTAACAAAAGGGAACACACAACACACCCAGGAAATGTACACATGTGCACACCCACGTGTGTGCCCAAAACAGCAGATCCTACCTCTCCTCCTCTTGCTGTCACCGCAGAGCTAACAGAAATAATATAACTTCTGGTTGCAATGCGATCTGCCCAGCCATGTCCCTAGAGAACACAGTCCTCTCTTTCAGGCGGGCACTGTGGTCCTCATAAAGTGGTTCGACATTGACTATTGCTTCTTTCTTTTCCTTTCTTTCTTTCTTTCTTTCTTTCTTTCTTTCTTTTTCTTTTCCTTCCTTCCTTCCTTCCTTCCTTCCTTCCTTCCTTCCTTCCTTCCTTCCTTCCTTCCTTCCTTCCTTCCTTCCTTCCTTCCTTCCTTCCTTCCTTCCTTCCTTCCTTCCTTCCTTCCTTCCTTCCTTCCTTCCTTCCTTCCTTCCTAGAGATAGAGAGCAAGCGGGAAGGGGCAGAGAGAGAAAGAAACAGAATCCCAAGCAGGCCCTGTGCTGTCAGTGCAGAGCCGGGTGTGGGGCTCAAACCCACGAACTGTGAGATCATGACCTGAGCTGAAGTCTGAGTCAGAGGCTTAGCCGACTGAGCGACCCAGGCACCCTGGCATTTTCATCACAGAGGCAGAACAAGGTTTCTAGCCACAACGAACTACCTGAGCTTGGGATAGACAAAACCATGACAGCAGCTGGCCCCCTGGCCTGGATAGGTGTGAGCGAACATTCTCCAGGCGGCCCAAGGAGAACCCAGCCCAGAGACTACGGCTGAAGGCTTTGTGGCAGCAGCTGAAGCTTGCTGCTTTTTGTATTGCTTGACACAATACCAGATCTTGTCTATAAAAAGGAAACTTCCAGCATTTGGAGAAAGATGAATTTCTGTCATTCCTTATTACCAAATGATTCTTTATAGGGTTTTCCATGCATAATTTAAAATATTTCTATAGGTAATGCATAACTATGCTCTTATAAAGAAATCACACACACGAAAGCATGTAAAGTGTCCCCTACCACCTCCCAGTCTCCTCCACACTGTTCCATCTGGATGTATCTTTCCCGCCATGTATCTATAAACAGGTATGTGCATATACAGATAATGGTCTTTTTAGTTTTTACACAATGTTTTTTATATATACATTTACATATACATAATAGTTTAACACATTGTTTTTTTTTCTTTTATTATTTACTTTGAGAAAACAAGTGGGGTAAGGGCAGAGAGAGAGGTAGAGAGAATCCCAAGCAGGGTCTATACTGTCAGTGCAGAGCCCGATGCAGGACTCAAACTCACTAACCTGATCATGACCTGAAGTCGGACACTTAACCGGCTGAGCCACCCAGGCGCCTCACGATTTTTTCTATCCACAATGATGCAAAAGAGTTAGAAGGCGGGGCGCCTGGGTGGCTNGGTTATTACTTTGCAAGATGAACTCAGATGGTAGAGCTCCTGGCCACAAATAGTTACATATAAGCTGGACCAGAAGTGTCCACCATGCAGTGTATGTTCGTCAGAGTTGGCAGAAACAGGTGCCTGGGCCTTTGGCTTTGCTTATGTTCTCTGCTCTTTACTGTCTCCGCTACTCTCTTCCTCTTCCTCCTTCTTTCTCCTCCTCCTTCTTTCTTCTTCTTCTTCTCCTCTTCCTCCTTCTTCTCCTCCTCTTCCTCTTCCTCCTTCTTCTCTTCCTCCTCCTCCTCCTTTCTCCTCCTCCCCTTCTTCTCCTCTTCCTCCTTCTTCTTTTATAGCATAAAATACAGGGGCACCTGGGTGACTCAGTAAGTTAAGCGTCCGACTTCGGATCAGGTCATGATCTCACAGTTTGTGGGTTCAAGTCCTGCATCAGGCTCTGTGCTGACAGCTCGGAGCCTGGAGCCTGCTTCAGATTCTGCGTCTCCCTCTCTCTCTACCCCTCACGCTGTCTCTCCCTCTCTCTCAAAGATAATTAAACATTTAAAAAATACTTTATAGCATAAAATACATTTTTTACTTTCTAATACAAAATCATAAACCAAAACTTTACTTGGGGAGTCTGACAAAAGATACAAAAATATATAAAAGGGAAAGTATATTTAACTAATACTGTGCACATTTTTACAGTAGAGCATGAGACATTTGGATTCAGAGTTTTAACTATAATAACCTCATCTGTTTAGTAATGATTTTTTCTTTTTAATGTTTATTTTTAATATATATTTTTTATTTTTTATTATTAATTTACATCCAAGTTATTTAGCATACAGTGCAACAATGATTTCAGGAATAGATTCAGTGATTTATCCCCTAAGTATAACACCCAATGCTTATCCCTATAAAGGTCTTCCTTAATGCCCCATTTAGCCTATTCTCTGTCCCACAACCCCTCCAGCAACCCTCAGTTTGTTCTGTGTTTAAGAGTCTCTTATGTTTTGTCCCCTTCCGGTTTTTATATTATTTTTGCTTATTTTCCCTTATGTTCATCTGTTTTGTATCTTAAATTCCTCATGAGTGAAGTTTATATTTGTCTTTGACTATTTCACTTAGCATAATACCCTCAGTTCCATCCACATAGTTGCAAATGGCATGATTTCATTCTTTTTGATTGCTGAGTAATACTCCATTGTATATGTATACCACATCTTCTTTAATCCATTCATCCATTGATGGACATCTGGGCTCTTTCCATACTTTGGCTATTGTCGATAGAACTGCTATAAACATTGGGGTGCATGTGCCCCTTCAAAACAGTACTCCTGTATTCCCTGGATAAATACTTAGTAGTGCAATTGCTGGGTAGTAGGGTAGTTCTATTTTTAATTTTTTGAGGAACCTCCATCCTGTTTTCCAGAGTGGCTGCACCAGTTTGCATGCTCACCAGCAGTTAACACTTTGGTTTTTAACCGTGGGTATAATTTTGTAATTCTTTATTTTTCAAATAACCAGTGTATTTTGGAGCCCTTTCTGGCAGCCATTCTTGTGAATGGTACATAGTATTAATGTCCCATAGTGTACATGAACCATAATTCAACTAAATCTTTCTCTACTGATTAACATTTGTGTTCTGTCCAGTTTTCCACCCTTTCTGAACAACACTGTGATGAACATCTTTTTACACATACCATTGTGTGCCTGGTTAGGCATTTCTATAGGGAAGATACCTGGAAGTAGAAATTGCCAGATCAAAGTTTCACTAAACACTGACAATGGCTTTATTGATTTACATTCCTTCTGTAGTGTGTAAGTGTCCATTTTCACACATCCCATCAAGCATTGTATCCATTCATTCTACAAATATATATTGAACAGTTATTATGGGCCAGGCACTGTCTTAGAAAACTAGGATACATCTCTGCCTTATGTCACTTACAGTATAGTAGAGGGAAACAATAAACAATTTATCATATTTTCTTTAAAAGCATGATTTCTTTAGTAAATTATGTAGAATGTTATGTCATAAATGCTATAAAATAATAGAGTATGGTAAAGAAAATTAGGAATGGCTGTGGGGTTGAGATTTTGAATAGGATAGTCAGGAAGGTGTCCCCAGGGTGATATTTGAACCTTTGACGGAAGTGAGAGTGTGAATTTCCAGTAAAGGAAGCAGCTCAATGCCAAGGCTCAGCGCAGGAATATGCCAGGTCTGTTCAGAAATGCAGGAAGGAGGTCATTGTGGCTTGAACAGAGTGGCTGGGAGGATCAGGAGGAAATGGGGGTCAGGGTGGGTAGGGACTTGTAGGCAATGGAGTGATCTTAGAAAGTTTTGAGCACAAGAGTGACATGGCCTGCTTTAGTGTAGTGGCCTTGCCCTGGCTGCTCTGTTAAGATTAAACTATAAGATGAGGGGTACAAGAGCATGGAAGGAGCTAGTTAGGAGGCTCCTGCAATAATCCAGTTGGGATATGGGAAGGCCTTGGGCCAGGACAGTAGCAGTGAGGTGAACAGAAGTGGTTAGATTCTGGATACTTTGAAGGTAGAGCCAATATTTACTGTGGGATTGGAAGTAGGGTATGAGAGAGAGGAGTCAGATTATAATCTCCTTGATTTTGCGAACTGGATGGGCACAAGTTTACGTCTCATGTTTTAGTTTCTGTTTCCCTACTAGTGAGGTTAGCTTCTTTGCACGTGTTTACTGACCACTTGACTTGTTTTCTTGAGAAGTTTCAGTTTTCCTTACTTTTCCTCTGGTTAATGCATCATTTCCTTAATTCCTGGGGGTAATTTGCTTTATGTTTATCCAAATTCTGAGGTTAATTTCCCATTTTAGAAATACATCGTTGTTGGTGGTCCTGGGTGGCTCAGTTGGTTAAGTGTCTGACTTTTGACTTCAGCTCAGGTCACGATCTCACAGCTTGTGGGATTGAGTCCTGCATTGGGCTCTGCACTGACAGCATGGAGCCTGCTTGGGATTTTCCCTCTCTTTCTCTGCTCTCTCTGTACTCTCTCTCTCTCTCTTAAAAATAAACTAAAAAAAAAAAAAAAGAGAGAGAAAGAAATACAGCATTGCTGAGCCAATAGGTAACCTGGGAATACTCAGTCAAATCTCTTTATAGATGAGAAAACGGGGGCTCAATTGAGTGACTTACTCAAGGTTACACAGTTCAGTGGGAGCTGTTACTAAAATTTAGCTTTCCTGATCAGTGCTCTATTTCACTTTCCATCAACGATACCATCTTCAGAAATCTTTTTTACCAATAAAATTAATGAGAGCCAACAAGCTCATCTCCATGAGGGTTCAAATTTAGATAGAATAGGTGATCGGGGCGCCTGGGTGGCTTAGTCGGTTAAGCATCCGACTTTCGCTTAGGTCATGATCTCGCGGTTCGTGGGTTTGAGCCCCACGTCGGGCTCTGTGCTGACTGCCAGCTCAGAGCCTGGAGCCTGTTTCAGTCTGTGACTCCCTCTCTCTCTGACCCTCCCCTGCTCACACTGTCTCTCTCTCTCTCTCCTAGAAATAAATAAAACATTAAAAAAAAAAAAGGTGATCAAAAGGAATGTCAATAAAAATGTACCACCCAGGCTAAGATGCTAGATTTGCATTGCTTTTTTTTTTTTTTTTTCTCTTTCCCCCCCACTGTAACCTTTGAAACAGGAGAAAACAGGCTGGATGTCTTTCCTGCCTGGCCCTCCTGCTCCTGAGCCACGCTGAGATCAATAATCATTTGAGCTCCTTTCTGCCTCATTACCATTCTAATTCTCCTTAGTCGAATCCACTGAAGGTGTGAGTGTAATTTTTTCCCAACTCTAATAAACCAAGCTTTCAGATTAAGGGAAAAGAAAAAAGGGATAAAGCCAGCTTATCTTAGTGAAAAAGGAATTGGGAAAATTAGAACATGCAAGCCAGTTCTTGCTGAGTCTGGCTTGTTCAGCAATTCAGCTGTCTCACCGAGGACCTGGGGTCCTTCTAGGAAAAACCCTACATAGGGTGCTGGAACCAGGCAGAAGCCTCTACTGAAATAATAAGCAAAGAGTCATAAGAGGGTACATCTTTTTTTTTTGTAATTAAAAAAATGTTTATTATTTTGAGAGAGAGTCAGCAGGGGAGGGGCAAAGAGGTAGACACAGAATCCGCAGCACGCTCCAGGCTCTGAGCTGTCAGCACAGAACCCAACATGGGATGAACCCATGAACTGTGAGATCATGACCTGAGCTGCAGTTGGATGCTTAACCGACTGAGCCCCCCAGGCGCCCTGTCCTACAAGAGGATCCATCCTAACCAGGCTGTTTTCTTTTCGTTTTTTTTTTTTTTTTAAAGTAGGCTCCACACCCAACTTGGGGCTTGAACTCAGGACCCTGAGATGGGGCATCCCATGCTCCGACTGACCAGCCAGACGTTATGTTAAAAACAAGAGGAAAAAGAGAGGCTGGAAGTGCTGAGGGCGCACACTTGGAAAGCGAGCAGACACTGGCAGAGCAGCTGCTGCTGAGCTCTGCGCGTCCAGATGTGCCCCCTTTCAGAAAGCGTCATGAAGGCCTTCTTCCAAAGAGCAACTATGCTGGCTACAGAAAAGTTAGGAGATCTAAAAATATGCCAACCCGCTAGCCTCTTCTGTGTACATACACTCTGTGCATACAAAAAACTGGCAAAATGCTATGCATACTGTTTTTAAGCTGTTTTTCTCAGTTAACATATTGAGTATTTCCTCCACGTATTTAATGTCTCTAAGACATGACTGAGAGTGGCTGTGTATTTCATTACATACAAATGTTCCTGAAACAGGCCTCCTTTGTTAGACAATGTTGATGTGCTTAGATTTGGAGACTGACAAATCTCAGGTAGAGGTAGAATTGCCAGGTCAAAGTGTTTCTTAAAGAAAGAAGAACAATCAAAACACACACACTTATTCTTTAAAAAAGAAAGATTGGAATCATTTTCAATGTAAAAAAAATTAGAAATACAGAAAAGAATAAAATAAACAACTATATTCCCATTATCATTCACATTTTGTATGCATATACTTTCAGGTTTTTTTTTAAACATGTAAACATTCTATACAAAGTTATGCACGGTTTCCTAGCAGAATTTTCCTCATTAAATATATAGTAGGGGTATTTTCTCAGATCTCTACCTCTTCTTCCAGAACATAACTTGATGGTGACAGATTTCCATCATGCGGTTATGGCACACACTCACTAGCACAGCACCATGAAGGTAGGTACTTTGTGTAAAGAACAGTGCCTCTTGCATAGAAAACAGGGTTCAATAACCACTTACTGAATGAATACATGCATTTTATCAATCAGCCCCTTGGTGCTGGATATTGAGCTTATTTTGGACTTATTCACTATGACTTTTTTTTTTAATGTTTTATTTATTTCTGAGAGAGAGAGAGAGACAGTGCGAGCAGGGGAGGGTCAGAGAGAGAGGGAGACACAGGATCTAAAACAGGCTCCAGGCTCTGAGCTGGTGGTCAGCACCAGAGCCCGACGCAGGGCTTGAACCCACGAACTGTGAGATCATGACCTGGGCCGAAGTCGGACGCTTAACCGAGCCACCCAGGCGCCCCTACTATGACAAACATTCTTACACAAACATCTTGTGAATGGCTCTAATTACTTTGACTCAATTTCTAGAAGGGACATTTATTGGGTCAAATGGTACACAGTTTAAAACAGAATTAGGGGCGCCTGGGTGGCTCGGTTAAGCGTCCGACTTCGGCCCAGGTCATGATCTCACAGTTCGTGGGTTCAAGCCCTGCGTCGGGCTCTGGTGCTGACCACCAGCCCAGAGCCTGGAGCCTGTTTTAGATCCTGTGTCTCCCTCTCTCTCTGACCCTCCCCTGCTCACAATGTCTCTCTCTCAGAAATAAATAAAACATTAAAAAAATTGAAACAGAATTAAAACCATCTGATTTATCATCAAACCACATCACTTTTGAGAAGACAAGGGGACAGAGCTCAGGACTGCAGTAACATTCCCACCGGCAGAGTGCCATATGAGCATGTTTCCCCAGGCCTAACACAGTGACTCTACCCTTGACACCACACACATCCTAGATTGTACTAATACTCTGCATCTTTGTTATAAAACAATGAAGAAAAAAAAGATCTTCCCCTTAGTCCCTTTTGGTCTCAGGTTCCTGTCTAGGAGTCATTCGAGCATGACAAAGCAACCACAGGCCGTCTACAAATAAATGTGACTGTAGGGGTGCCTGGGTGGCATCCAATTTAAGGTCATGATCTCAGTCTGAGTTCAAGCCTCGTGTCAGGCTCTGTGATGATAGCTCAGAGCCTGGAGCCTGATTCGGATTCTGTGTCTTCCTCTCTCTGTCTTTGCCCCCCCCTCCCCCCAACTCCACTCATGCTCTCTCAAAAATAAACATTAAAAAAATGTTTTATAAATGAATGTGACTATGTTCTCACAAAACTATTTATGGACATAGAAATCTGGATTTTCTCTAGTTTTCATATGTCACAAAATATTCTTTTGATTTTTCTGTCTCCAGACATTTAGAAATGTAGAAACTATTCTTAGTCCATGAACAGTACAAAAACAGGAGATGGGCCACAATTTGCTGACTCTTGACTTACAAAATGTCTGGTAGACAACTAAAACAAACCTAGGGGGATCACCCTCATGTAAATGTGGAAAAAAATCACCAATTTTCATTTTTCCTGAATTGCATAACTTTCTGCTTACTGTGAAGTAGAGATGCAGTATATATATTTCCAATTATGTTCCTCACAAAAATAAACATAAATAAAAATGCGAGAGAATGTAACGGTATACACAAGTTTGCCCACGTCCCACTCAATCGGCGCACCCCTAGAGGCAGTGTGGGCTGGGAGACCAGAATCTGCTATTCCCTCGGCTTGCGCCAGTTTCCACATGCTTTTCACAGCACACATATCTCGCCTTGTGGAGTGTGAGTTTACAGTTTGAATATGTACTTTTTTGTACCACACTGGTCCTAAACACAAGCCAACACCTTTATCTGATACTCAACTGAATAAAGAGCCGACTTTCCTAATGCCGAAGAAAAGGATGATCTACTGGATTTGATAAATGACGGTATGCTGGTTTTCAGTGAGTCACATATAAGGTACACTATGGACAGTTCAAGGGATTTTTCCAGTGGTAATTTTAATTACATAAAATTTTCCTATCATGCACTAAGTTTAGAGCCTAGCTACTTACACATAATGGATGAATCTATTTTTATTTCTTAGAAAACAAAGATTAAAACATGAACTCAATGGGGCGCCTGGGTGGCTTAGTCGGTTAAGCGTCCGACTTTCGCTTAGGTCATGATCTCACGGTTCGTGGGTTCGAGCCCCGCGTCGGGCTCTGTGCTGACTGCCAGCTCAGAGCCTGGAGCCTGTTTCAGTCTGTGACTCCCTCTCTCTCTGACCCTCCCCTGCTCACGCTCTCTCTCTCTCCTAGAAATAAATAAAACATTAAAAAAAAAAAATGAACTCAATGTGCACTGTTCTAAGGAAGAAAAGGAGGCAGGACAGAAATGCAGGTTGATCGCAAGCAGCAGGGAGCCGAGCGGCTTCCAGCCAGTCGTCTGCACACACAAACAAAGAGGGCTGTTTCCAAGAGTCCATATAATAATAAATATTGACACCACATTCCTAGAAAGGAGCACTAAATTCCTTTATCATTTGAAATAGTATCCCCTAGGAAGATAGTAGTAAATATTATCTTCATTTCTGAATGAGGAAACTGAGGTCGAGTCCAGAGAAATGTAAAACAACTCAGCTAAGGATATTGTGAGCCAAGCTGCTGGGGGTACCAAGATGAACACTTGGTGCTTCATGCATTTTCCAAGCTGTCCACAATCACAAAGGACAGCGGTGACTGGAATACCAAAGCATATTCTCTCCTGTGAGGCAGTCACAAAGAAGACTTACGGCAGAAACAGCTGGAGGGCTTCTACAGCATGAACAATACAGCAAGTGAAAATAGGGAAAAACTAATCCCAGATACGCTAACTCTCAAAAATTGATAGAGATCTTTAATTTAAAATAGAGAAAGTTTATTCATGGAGAAAACAGTTACAGAACACCCTTGGGGCTTCTTTAGTGCAACAATTAAAATGGCATTTAAAAAGCCAACAGGAAGAGTTTAGACCTAAAAGAAATCTGGAGAAACTCCCGTTCCCCTTTCCTTGGGTTTACATATACTTTATCTTTTAGGCAAGACGGACAGCTATAATTGATTTCTTTTCTAGGAGATGAGATGTCTAGTTCCACTATCTTAATGTGTACAGGACTCTTTTGTGAAGGCCAGAAAAGCTGGAGGAGAAAATCGCAGTCTCTGAGGATGGCTGGGAAGGATGAAGGGGAGGCTAATGGCTGGCTCTTGGAAGCACAATTTAACCACAAATCACTAGTTGGGGTAGTGGCAGGGGCTTAATGATATGTTTCTCATTAATAAAATCTGAGGTATTTAATAAGGCTCCATTAATGTGGAAACTCACTTCTACCTCTCCTAGAGGCAACGGCAGAGGCTGACAGGGCTGTTCTGGAAGGTCAAAGCCCCTTGGACCTCTCACATACATTAGTGCCAACACCTAACCAGACTGGACCGTGGCAAACTGTCTCTGAGCAGAGTGGTGAACTGCTTTCCTCTTCAGGATGGGTTCCAAGGCAACAGTGTGATCGATGATGAGTTTTTCCCTGTTTTTGGCTTGTCTTGGTGCTGAAGTCTATGGCAGTACAAAAAGTGTGGTCATTTACTAGACGACCTGCTTGAGTAAAAGAACGGGCTCCCCAAGTCTCAGCTGTCAGGATTTAACTTTGTTCTTTTTAGTTGGCGATTCTCGTCATTCAGATGGCAGAAACCTTCTGTGGTGATGTCTCTTTTATTCTCCTCTGTGGGTTCCGAAGGAAAGTCCTGGTCTATGGCCAGTACTTGTCGAACAGTCATGTTAACACGAGCTGTTTTCAAGTAGCTGGTGCACACCTGCCAGTCCTCCTCAGAGCAGGGCTCTACCACGGAGTCTCTGAGGAGGACAGCTGGGAGAGGCGTCTCCAGGCAGCAAGGCAGGCCCTCTCCCTGAGGACTTGGGAGGACCCTCGGGACCGCATGGTTCAACAGGCGGCTGAAACCCGACATTACCATGATGTCACCGCTGTGCATAAACATAGCTGTGGGGGCTTCATCTCTTTTGAGGCCACCCAGGAGAAAGATGGCAGACTGTCCGAAGCTGCAAGAAAAATAAGTAAAACAATACACAGCAGTAAGTTTCTGTTACTAACCATGGCTGGGAAAGTTACTGCCAACTGCACTTTTTTCTAATTTCAGCTTGATACTTATTGCTTGCATATCCTTTTCAAACTGTGCTAAGACCCTTCTCTTCTGGCTTGTGTAAGTGACCAACCCACGATCTGCTGCTTATACTTATCATGGCCCACAGGACTACTGCAAAATATAATGTAAAGCAGTTAAACAAGCAGATTAAACATTTAATTTTAATATTACCCATATAAATTTTAGTGGTGCACTTTAAAAAAGTTTTTTTAGATGTTTATTTGTGTGTGTGTGTGTGTGTGAGAGAGAGAGAGAGAGCGAGCGAGCACAAGTGGGGGAGGGGTATCAGAGAGGGAGGCACAGAATCTGAAGCAGGCTGCAGGCTCTGAGCAGTCAGCAGAGAACCTGATGTGGGGCTCTAACCCACCAACTGTGAGATCATGACCTGAACCGAAGTTGGACACTTAACCAGCTGAGCCAACCAGGCACCCTGTGTGGTGTACTTTTAAGATTTAAGTCTTTCAATAAATTACCTGAGTCCTTTACTATATTTATCAAGCCCATTCACTTTAAAGATAGAACAATTAATAAAAGATTCTGTTTAGGCACCTTCTTTGTAAAATACAGGTGCAGGTGCAGCACTTTGCCCCATTTCAACGTACGGTTAGGGAGACAAGGAGAGTAAACTACTTGTGGTTCTGTGCTTTCTCTTCCCCAGTCCAAAAAGGTTGCTCACGTTGCCTTACAGCCTTCCACCTGCCTATTCCACACACCACTGATGATGCCTCTCAATAAAAAAGGCAGATCCCACACATCTTAAACAGGAATTTTTAGCTGTGATTTGTTCATTAATCTTAAGGACTAGGCAAATTTTACTTATAACACTGTTAAGATGCCTGGGAGTAAAAGATTAGAGAGTCTAAACATTTCTTAAAGTTACAGATTTTATTTATTTTAGTTTAAAAATGCTTTAAAAAATGAATGGAGTTTTAGAAAGTAATCCCCAATCCCTAGAATCAGCTTACCTGAAAGACAGCAGGGGTTTGGAGTGATCTAGTTCAGATCTGTCTACGTGGATTCCCAGTGTGGAGTCTAATCGGTAGTAATTCAGGATGCCTGCCTGGGCTCGGAAACCCTGAAACCCACAGGCTGCAGCTACTTGCTCTGAGAGGAAAGCCAGGTCAGAAGGGAAAGGTGTATAATGATCGGCTGAGTATTTCTTTGATAAAAGTAGGGAAAATAAGAAAAATAAACAATGATCTCAGGAAAATAGGAAACTGTGGCAGAAGATTAATTACTGCTTTAAAATGATCTAATTTACATGTAATTCTAACACAGCATGATTTATCCATCTGTTTTTAAGGCATCTGGTAATCTTATAATGAGACATTCAAAATCCTAGCACCTATTACGTGGAAGGCACCATGCCATGCAGCGGTAAATTACACCAGTTCCCCCTGTGTGGAGTCTGTACATGAAGCAATTATTATGTCTGTCTCTGGTATACTTTAATCTCAAATAGGATCATTCTCTTAAGATAAAAGAGTAACTCAAAACTGTCACTGCTAAGAGGTACATGATGACTAAATGTAATGTGGTGTCCTGGAACAGAAAAAGGACAGCAGTTAAAAACTAAGAAAACTGGGGGCACCTGGGTGGCTCAGTCGGTTAAGCATCCGGCCTTAGCTCAGGTCATGATCTCGCGGTTTGTGGGTTCGAGCCCCATCGGGCTCTGTGCTGACAGCTAGCTCAGAGCCTGGGGTCTGTCTTCGGATTCTGTGTCTCCCTCTCTTTCTGTCCCTCTCCTGCTCATGCTGTCTCTCTCTTTCTCTCTCAAAATAAATAAATAAATAAATAATTAAAAAAAAAAAAAACATTTAAAAAACCTAAGAAAACGGAGGGGCGCCTGAGTGGCTCAGTTGGTTAAACATCCAACTTTAGCTAAGGTCAGGATCTCACGGTTCAGGCTCTGTGCTGAAAGCTCAGAGCACGGAGCCTGCTTTGGATTGTGTCTCCTCTCGCTCTCTGCCCCTCCCCCACTCACACTTTGTCTTTCAAAAGTAAATAAACATTAAAAAAAATCTAAGAAAACTGCATGAAAAGCTAAGGAAATGTGAATGAAATATGGACTTCATCATTATAATAATGTATTATATAACACATTATATATGGTTCACTTATTAAGACAAACGTACCATAATAAGGTAAGATGTTAATAATAGGGAAAACTAGGTGCAGGTATATGGGAACTCTGTACTATCTTTTCAACTTTTCTGCAAATCTAAAACTATTTTAAAATATAAAGCTTATTTAAAAAAAAACAAAACTCAAATATGATGGCCAGTTTCGTTCTAGGTCCCTCAGCCCACAATATGGCTTGCTGCCAACTTCACTGGTCAATTTGATGAGATGTCAGGCTCAAAATATTGGAACTGAAACTGACTTACACCATGGTCGAGGCAGGACCTAAAAATGGTAATTTTCAGCATTCATCTCCCGGAACGGTTTTTAGCACATAAAGATCACAAATACCATTCTCTTAAACAACAACAGAAAAAACAGAGGCCAGAAAACTCTTTCTTCTATCACCAAAATCCAGCAGTTCAGGAGAACAAGGTGGCAGTCTCGTATGCAGATGAGGGTGAGGGCAGCCCTGGTGAGGTAAGGTAAGCCTGCACAGCCCGATGCCCCTTTGTCTTGCTGCTGCTCTCACATCATCGTTTGCCCAAATCAACCTCAAACTGATTAGAAAACCAACTTGTGCCTCACATCCCCACTGGTGTCCTGATGTACCCCAGCTGCAGCACAGCTCTGCAGAGAATGTATTTACTTTGGCCAGAAGTGAGCTTTAACTCCAGGTTAAGGATGTGATAAGTCTTTGATGGATGGCCAAGTCTCCTCAGTTGAAATTTGTTTTATTTTTTCCTTCTCCTTTTCCTGAGCTGTAAATAAGAGTTCCTATTTAATTTCTTGAAGAGAACTTTAAGAGATTTTCTCCACCCTTTCAAGTTTCAGTCCTTCACAAGCTCAGCTACTCAGAGCTGCTGTTCTAGCACAAGACTGGCTGTGCTGTGATCAAAGAAGCGCCTCTGTGGGCTTCCAACCCCATCCAAACTGTCTATGCACTAGTCTTCTTACTTCTCTTCCACTTTTCTGATTACTCATCCAGTTTCTGAAAATTTTTCACTCCACATTTTTCCCAGTAAATGAGAGCAACTTTAAGTCCTCGGGGAATAACACTACCAGCAATAATAACAACATCATAAAAAACGATGAGCTAACATTTACTGTGTTAATGCATTTAACTGCTCAGAACAGCCCGGCACTGCTGCTAGGCGGGCAATGAGCATCTGACTCTCACTCCCACCTTATGAGGCAGGGACTATCCTCTGGAAGGCCAAATTCAAACCTCGTCTGGCTAAGCCAGAGAGAATCACAGGCCACTTCCCCAAACACAGATATCTAGTCTTCCACTGAATCTGCATCACTGAAAGAATTATATCATGAACATTTCTGAGCAACATTTATCCTTATTTTGAGCAGTTAAATATATTTGTTAATAAGCTGGGTTAACTGAAACTATGGAGCTGTTAGAAAGTAACTAGTTAGTAGGAAGATGGTCTATAGCATCCTGTTTATTCAGTTTATTCTAAGAATTAGTCCTCCCACTTGATGGCAAACATCTCATGGAGACAGGCTGCCAGTGATAAAGGAGGAACTTCTAGAACCATGGGGATCAGGAAAGAAGAAATTACACCTCAAGAAAAGATAGAACTTTGCTAACTGTAGGACATTTTTCCCCAGCTGTGACTTGCTCAAACCTTATATAGCAGGCAAAGGTGTCTTTTATGAGTTCATGGAAAGGAACACCAGAAGCTCCTTTTACATCAGATAGATACCATGTAGAAAATAAAGGCTCAACAAACACTAAACAATAATGGAAATAAAGGTTTTAATTGAGCATTGTTCTTGAACACAATAAAGAAAAATCTATATCCCTGAAATGTACTTAGCGAAAGCACTAATGCTTCTGATGGAATAATATAACCTAAGGGCATTTGAAGAAAAAATTTCCTCTTGGCAGAAATTAGTCACTCCTCTTGACATCCTGTAATCAAGAGGATTTTAAGAGATAAATGAAAGAGATCCCTGCACAAATGGATAATCTGATACTTTAAAGTCGTGGCCAGGAAGAAATCCAACCACTGAGCCCAAGGAGTATAAAAAGTGGAAAACAATGGAATTAGCAAGAAAAGGTTAAATACCTTACTGTCCCAGTTGTAATGGTAGCCCAGGGTCACCCAACGCAACTTCTCTAGTAAACTTCGGCGTCTCCGTTTATTAGATTCTTTATACCTGTGAAGATTAGGGACAAGAGAGAATTAAACTATTCACCTCAATTGGCAGCAAAGGCCCTTTGGCCTAGACTAAATTTGATATTCCTTGGTGTAAGCTGTTGGCCAACATCTTGATAGGAAAAATGAGAATAGACGAATGAGTTGACCAAGAATATAACACTAAAAAACATGTTAGCATTTCTCATTTTTAGTCTTTGCTCTAAGTCCTCTGCTGAATGGGATCAATTTTAAGTGGCAAGTCTCCAACATCTCAATAATGATAAAATAAGAATAACAACAGAAATGTCTTTACTCATCCACTGGAAACGGGACCAAAGGCACTATGGGTAATTGAGAAATTGGCTAACAGAACATGTTCCATTTGGTTTGCTAAAAGTGGGGTATGATTAATCATAGCTATCACCATGTCTAATGATGGTGGCTTCCCAGAATTATAGGTTGGGGGAAAAAGTTTGGCAAAATGTAGTATACAACCAAAAATAACTGGTTTAACAAGATTTCTTTAACCCTGTGTAAGAGCTTAGATAATTGAGGCTTAGCTAACAATTAAGGACCAATGGAATTGATTTGGTTTCTGACATCCCCTTCAACACATAGGAGGTTTCTGTAAAACAGAGAGGTGCACTGTCTGCAATTATACGTGGTCTGATCAAGTCTATGGGATTACTAGGTTTTTCTTTTCTTTTAAGCTCTCTTTTTGAGAGAGAGAGAGAGAGAGAGAGAGAGAGACAGACAGACAGACAGACAGACAGACAGAGTTCAACCAGGGGAGGGGCAGAGAGTGAGACACAGAATCCAAAGGAGACTTCAGGCTCTGAGTTGTCAGCACAGAACCTGACGCAGGGCTTGAATTCACAAATGCAAGATCATGACCTGAGCCAAAGGTGGACACTTAACTGATCTGAGCCACCCAAGTGCCCCATCTACTCTTTTTCTAAAGAGGAAGAAGTTTCTTTGATTTACCCCCGAATACCTAAAAATGCAAGAATGCTAGGCCTAATAATTTTAGTTTTTTTTTCCCCCTATGTGACTTATATCATCAATTGATCCAACTTTTTGGTCCAAGAACCACTGCTGTTTAAAAAAGAAAAGATTAGACTGCTTTAAGGAGTTTATATTTGACAAGAGATGACAGATAAAGTATAAGAAAAAATGAGGGGAAAATTCAAGGCACTATAAAATCTGTACTCAACTGAACAGCTCAAGACTTTGAGGGCCAACATAATTAAGAAAAAGGAGAGCTCAAAGTTAGCTGTCTAATCACTTAAGGCCTCAGGGCAGAGTTGGGAGTTGAACATGGCATTGAAGAATGGCTAGCATTTAAACAGGGAGTGGAGCAGTGGGCAATATAGGCATACAACATGAGCAGAAGCAAAGGATTTATTAGAGGCTCACACTGTAAGTGGCACTCATTTTGATGTTTGACAGAGTTTACAGAATAGATGCTATCTGTCCTCACAGAGTTTACATTCTAAGAAGGACATCATGACACAGATATACATCAAGACCAGCAGCTAAAGGGAATGGAACAAACACTGATTTATTTAGGACAGCAGTGCAGAAAAGAGGCATAGCAGATCAGACTGCTATCCTTTGAAAGGCCTGTGTACAAGGTTGGTCATTGGCAGGCATCTGGAACTTGGAATTTGGGGAGGTTCACACCATTCCCAGAACTGCTGCTCACTGGGCTTAAACTTTGTGTGCAAAATAATACAATTTATGTTAAACACCAGCTTTCTTCTGGGAGTCTAGAATTTTGTTATGTGTCAGACAGGGACTGTCGATGTGACCAGCCCCTAGGCAATGAGCTTCTGGGGTGTGACAACATTTTATACATGTTGTCTCAACTTGTTATTGGGGGAATTAAGCACACCTTGTGTGACTTCACTGGGAGAAAACTCTGGAAGCTTGAGCCTGGTTTTCCCAGGACTTCGCTCAATTCGTCTTTACTCTTCACTGATTGTGCTTTGTATTCTTTGAACTGGAATAAATCGTGTCCATGAAGACAACTATATATGAGCCCAGGTAGTGAATCACCAAACTTAGGTAAGGGTTCAGGGACACCTGGCATGAGAGAAGACAGATAACTAGTAACAATTTAGGGGAAACAATATGTAAGCTTGGCTAGTGACTGGCACTAGCTGGGATGAACAGTTATCATGTAGAATGACCATTCATTATTTAAATTTTCTACAAGTAAAAACTAAAAACTGAAAGAAAAAAAAAAAAGGAATGCATAATTACTAACACAACCTGAGTTCTATCCATGTTTCTTCAACTAAAGGCACAGATAAAAGAATCCCCTGATGATCCCCCTGGAGAACACAATCTATTTTACTAGCCTTCAGATAGGAAAATAAGACCGACCTCTTATGTCTGGCCTCCTGTGAATCTGGTGTAATCTGTGTACCCCACTTAGTTTTTGCCAAAATTTAGTGCTCCAAAATTAGTTTCCAAATTTTAGTCCTCATGAGAATCATCTAGAGGGCTTGTTGAAATTTGTATGGCTGGGCCCAGGCCTACAAATTCTGATTCAGCAGGTCTAGGGTGAGCTTAAGAATCTGCATTTCTAAGTTCCCAAGTGACACTGATGCTGTTGAATCAGGGACACTTTGGGAAACACTAGTTCAGCCAAAATTAAAAAACAGAACAAAACACCTTCCATCTTTCTAGATCAATACAAGATCATTTTATTCTTGATGAGGAACCCATGCTACTATACCAAAACTAGACCAGAGGCATGAGATCAAGCCCTGTGTCGGGCTCTGCGCGGTGAGCTTGGGATTCTCTCTCTTCCCCACTCTCTCTCAAAATAAATAAACATTAAAAACAATGACAACAACAAAAACTAGACCAGGGCACCTGGGTGGCTCAGTTGGTTAAGCACTGGACTCTTGATTTCAGCTCAGGTCATGATCACAAGGTTGTGGGATAGAGCCTTGCATTGGGCTCTGCCCTGAGCATGGAGCTTGTTGAAGATTCTCTTTCTCCCTTCCTTTGCCCTTCTCCCTAACTTGCATACTCTGTCTCTAAAAAATAAAATATGTAAAACAGGGAAATTAATTAAAACAAACAAAACCCCCCAAACTTGGGGCACTTGGGTGGCTCAGTCTGACTTCAGCTCAGATCATGATCTCATGGTTCATGAGTTCAAGCCCTGCATCAGATTCTGTGCTGACAGCTCAGAGCCTGGAGCCTGATTTGGATTCTGTGTCTCTCCCCACCTCTCTGCTCCTCCCCTGCTCACACTCTGTTTTTCTCTCTCAAAAATAAATAATCTTAAAAAAAAAAAAGCCCAACAAAAACCCTCAAACAAGATCTGAACAAATAAAGGTAAGAACAATATAGCTCTAAAAATAACACAGAAGGTGATCGTATTTTACACATTTGATAAGACATGAACGAGCTGCTTTTCCATCAAAAGACTCAGGGCATACACTATTATAATTAACACAGATTTATGGTATTAATAATAAAATTATCAAAATTATAGTAATAACCAAACACGAATAGAATCATCCTGTAATGTAACCTTTTTACAAATTTTTTATTTACTTTTGAGAGAGACACAGAGAGAGGGAGAGAGAGAGAGAGAGAGAGAAATGTGTGTGAGTGGGGGAAGGACAGAAATAGCGAGATACAGAATCTGAAGCAGGCTCCAGGCTCTGAGCTGTCAGCACAAAGCCCAACACGGGGCTCGAACCCACAAACCATGAGATCATGACCTGAGCTGAAGTCAGACACTTAGTTAACTGACTGAGCCACCCAGGTGCCCCAATCATCTTCTTAACTTACCCTCTTAGTCAAGTCTCCTGCCTCTGTCCCATCCCTCTGCCCCACGTCTCTCCTCTTCACAATCGAACCTTCCACAAAGGACTGCAGTTGCCGCCCTTACTGCAACCTGACTTCTGCTTCCCCCACTCCACCAAAGTACTTTCTTAATTTCAAATAGACCACTTAACTGTTCTACCTTTGGCCTACTGATACGGTTGGCCGTTCTTTTATTCTGCATTTTCCTGTGTTGGCTTCTAATAGCACTCCCCCAACCTAAGCTGATGCTTTCTAGAGTTAATGGCTTTCTTCTCTCTGTATGTTTTCTACTAAATAAATAAACAAACAAATAATCACATCCATCCTCATTGCTTCATTAATTTTTTTTCTTAAAGTAAACCCTATGCCCAACATGGGGCTTGAACTTATGACTCGAAATCAAGAGCTGCACACTCTACTGACTGAGCCAGCCATGCACCATACTATACTATGGTCTTTATGTAGAACCCTCACATCTCCCTTTCTCTGACTTCACTCCTAAGCTCAGTTTCATGTTCCCAAAGGCATACTGGACACCTCTACCTGGATACTCCACCGGCATTTCAAAAACATGAATCCCCAAACTACACTAAGGATTATCTCTGCTCCTTCTTCTCTTCTTCCAATCCTATTTCCATTAAAAATCTTAGTATATAATGTTACAATGAGGGGCACCTGGGTGGCTCAGTCAGTTAAGCGTCCGACTTCGGCTCAGGTCATGATCTCATGGTTCGTGGGTTCGGGTCCCGCGTCAGGCTCTGTGCTGACACCTAGCTCAGAGCCTGGAGCCTGTCTTCAGATTCTGTATCTCCCTCTCTCTGACTCTCCCCTGTTCATGCTGTCTCTCTCAAAAAAATAAATTAAAAAAAAAAGTTACAATGAATGTGGAAGTGCAGTTATCTTTCTGAGACAGTGATCTCGTCTCCTCTGGAGATATACACAGAAGTGGAACAGCTGCACCCTCTGGTAGTCCTATTTTTTTTTTTAAATTTATTTCTAGGAGAGAGATAGAGACAGCGTGAGCAGGGGAGGGTCAGAGAGAGAGGGAGTCACAGACTGAAACAGGCTCCAGGCTCCGAGCTGGCAGTCAGCAAGAGCCCGACGCGGGGCTCGAACCCACGAACCGCGAGATCATGACCTAAGCGAAAGTCGGACGCTTAACCGACTAAGCCACCCAGGCGCCCCTGGTAGTCCTATTTTTAATTTTTTTGAGGAACCTCCATAGTTTTACATAAATAACTGCAGCATTATTTATAACAGCCAAGACAAACAAACTGAGTGTCCACTGATAGATGAGTGGATAAAGAAAATTTGATACACAACACATACACGAACATTATTCAGCCATAAAAGAGGAAATCCTGACATTTGTGACAACATGAACCTCGAGGGCAGTGTGCTAAGTGAAATGTCAGATGGGGAAAGACAAATACTGTATGATCTTACTCATACGTGGAATCTGCATGGTGACTATAGCTAACAATATTGGATTGTGTATTTGCCAAGATCTTAAAGCTCTCATCACAAGAAAAAGAACTCGTAACTACGTAAGGGAACTATTAACTTGTTACAATAATCATTTTGTAATATATACATATATCAAAGTGTTATTTATTGAACTAATAAAATATACATCAATTATACCAATAAAAATGGGGGAAAAACCCACAACAAAAACCTGTTTTGCCCTATTATCTGTGGATGATCCTTAACTTCCTGTCTCTCAATTCTCATAATCTCTTGGTCACCAAGCCTTGTTAACAATGTCTTTTCCAGACCTTTATCACCTTTTGCATGGATTACTAAGCTAATTTTTTTATGTTTATTTTTGAGAGAGAGAGGAGAGAGAGAGAGAGAGAAAGCATGCACACATGTGGGATAGGAGGCGAGAGGAGGATAGAGGATTCGAAGCAGGATCCATGCTGACAGCAGAGAGTCCAATGTGGGGCCTGAGCTCATGAACTGAAATGAACCATGAGATAATGACCTGAGCCCAAGTCAGACACTTACCAACTTAGCCACCCAGGTGCCTCTAAGCTAAATTCTTAATTGTGTTTTTTCCAACAACTGTATTTCCAGTCCATTTTCCTCACTGTGTAAGAATTCTCTTTCTGAAGTGAAAAATCAGTTATTAATCTTGATGAATTCCCATTGTTTATAGGACAAAGTCCACACTTTGCCATAAGGCATGCAAACCCCCTTATAATGTGGTTCTAACTCACTTTTCTGGTTTTACCTCCAAGCATTCCCTACAGGGTCCTGTCCCTCTATTTTTTATGGCTGAGCCTCTGGCCATACACTTTTCTCTACTATTATGTTCTCTCTCCTCTTCTACTCTATTCTCTGCACAGATTTTTTTCTGACTTGAACACAGTTTAACCTCACTTCTTCAGGGAAACTGTTTTCCAGTTTCAGCCTCTCCCTCTACTGTGTCCCACAGCAACTTCCTCTACTCACCTATATGGCTTATTCACCTGAATTCCTCCTTTAATTAGTCCCTCCCTCAAAGGCAGGGAATTTTAATCTTCCTATCTGTCCTAAATCAAGTATTTCCTAAAATACCAATGTAGAGTATTTAATAAATTAATGAAAATAAGATGGGAAGATACCATAGAATCTTCAATTGGTCCTTCTCAAATTCAGCATGTTTTTATCAGGCTAACTGAGGGAATATCAATTTAGTTAAAGTATTAAAAGAGCACCTTTTAAAATATACAAAGAACCGTGGTTGGCATTGAGGTTTGTGGGGGAAGAGATTGGCAGGTAGTGGGGAGAAGTGCCTGATGACTGGATTAACTATAATAAATGCTTGTAATAGCACCACAAAGTCTTAAAGGAGTAGAAAAGGGGAAGGGATTAATTCTGCTTCCACACTGAGGACATTAATGGGAAAAATTTTCACATATACAAAAACAGATGCAAAGTATTTCAAAAGCTAACCTAAGGAATAAAGCAACGTCAGCTTCATATAATTTAGTACTTCCCCTTGTCTTATTCTTTAAAAAGTTATTTTTGAATAGGTAATATATTCCCCAAATTCAAAAGGTCTAAGAAAGGATCACTAACTAATTCCACAAATACTTACTGGTAATTACCATGCACTGAAGAAAACAAACAGAAGGCAAGAAGATACAGAGTGAGAGAAAATGGGGTACTATTTTTAACTTAATGATAATGGAATCATCTCTCATAAGATGATGAGATCCAAGAACCTAAAGGAAGGAAGCCATTGGTTATCTAAGGGGGAGAGTCTTCCAGACAAAAGAAATAGCTTACACAATGAATCTGAGCATTTCTCCTGTGTTTAAAGGAACAGCATGGAGGCCACTAGGACAATAAATGAAAAGGAATGATAGGAGAGGTTGGAAAGGTGGCTGGGGGCTGGATCACCAAGGCCTTGTAGGCTGTGGCAAAGACTTCTGATTTTATTCAAAATGTAATGGAGCTGCATTAACAAGCAATTTTCACTGGCCTTTGTCCCAGGTTCTTGGGAGAGAGCTTTTACATCACTGGAATTTCCAGGGGTGCTTGGGTGGCTCAGTCAGTTAAATGTCTGACTCTTGACTTTGGCTTAAGTCATGGTTTTTGAGTTCAAGCCTTGCACCAGGCTCTGCACTGACAGTGTGGAACCTGCTTGGGATTCTCTCCCCTCTGCCCCTACCCTACTTGTGTGCTCTGTTTCCCAAAACAAGTAAAAGAAAACTTAAAAAAAAAAAATCTTTGGAATTTCCAGGAGGAAAAGGATTATCTCTGTTATTCACAATGGGTCCTAGGACCACAGCTAAATTTATGCTAAAGTGATGACTCAGGATATGAGCTTGTGAAGCTAGAAAGACCAACCAGTTGAGACTTTTCATCAAGTGGTATTAGCTAAATAAACCTGAGGGGCTGGATAGGGGGATAGAGATAGAGTTAAATCAAATGGCTAATAATTCAGTCATGCCTAAGCAGTGAAACTCCAATAAAACACTGAGTGCTAGGTTTGGGGGAGCTTCCTGGGAGGGTGACACATCCTGATTCCATGGAAAGAGGACACAGAAGCTCTGTATTCAGGACCCTCCCAGACACTGCTTCATTGGATGGTCCTGATTTGTACCCTTTACAATAAAACTATAACCCTAAGTATAATTCTTTCTTGAATTCTGTGAGTCATTCTAGTGAGTTACGAACTGAGAGGGTTATGGGAACTTCCCTGAATTTGTAACCAGTTGGTCAGAAGTATGGGTAGCCTGGGGATCTCCCAAGCTTGTGGCTGCGGTCTAAAGTGAGGGTGATTTGGTTGGAGACCATGCCCGCAACTTGTAATGTCCCTGTTGACATCTGAATGGTTGTATCAAAGGTGAACTACAGTACTGTAGATCAGAAACTGTAAGAGAAGTGGTGGGGTTTCTATACTAATTAGAAAATAGACAGACGGAGTGCCTGGGTAGCTCATTCGGTTAAACATCTGACCTTTGGTTTTGGCTCAGGTCATGATTCCACGGTCATGGGACTGAGCCCCATGTCGGGCTCTGCACTGAGTGTGGGGCCTGCTTAAGATTCTCTCTCCCTCTCCTGCTACCCTCCACCCTTGCTCCCACTCTCTCTAAAATAAAAAAGAAAACAGAGAGAAGGAACATGAAAACAGACAGAGGGCAACAGGTTAAGAGGCTACTGCAGTAAATGACGGTGGCTCAGACTAAGGTAGCTGTGATGCAGATGCTGAAAAATGATTTTATTTATTATGATTGTAGCCCTACTACACTTACTAAAGGGTCAGATTCAAAATCTTGGAATGGCTGCATAGTGGCTGCATTGTACTGCCAGGCATGTCATACTTGCTTAACTTGCTCTCTCGCTGACAGAAACTTAGGCTGTTTCTCATTTCCCCCCCTTACAAACAATGCTGCAATGAAGATGCTTATACTTAACTATTATAATCTTGTACAAGAATCTCTAGCTACACTATTCACTCACAATAAACTGAACAAAACAGGATTGAGATGCCTTAATTTTGTGAACAGATCTATTTTTCCCTCTAAGTTCAAGTATTTTTTTCTTCATTTCCTACTTAAAAAGGTTCTTCTTCCCTGACCATAGAAACCTAGAAGGTTAAAATGGAAAGGATCCTTAGAGGTCCTCTGGTTCAGTGATTCTCAATGTGGATGTTATGGCCAAAAATCTGAATCTCTAGGGAAATCTTGTATGACAGACCCGCTTGCTTTCTGATATGCTCTAGAAAAGTGGGGGAGAGCTGGCATGTACTGTCTAGGTGACTCTGACTATACTCCAACCTCCTGAAATGGCTTCTCCAGTCTAACTCCTTTGTTTCCCAGAAGAGGAAGCTGAAACACATATCACATAGTAACAGAAGGAGAACAAGGGTCCTAATCGATTTTCAATGCCACCAGCAATGTCTGAGCCTATCAAGTTCTTCCAACCCATGACAACAGAAGATAGGACCACCACATTTTTTAAAAGTTTTGCTAATTTACTAGAGAAAAAAAAAATCTCACCATTGTTTACTGGATAATTTATTAAAGAGGTTCATCTAAACTATCTTAGAAGATGACATGGATTTC
The DNA here is from genome assembly GCF_008692635.1 of Crocuta crocuta. NCBI lineage: Eukaryota > Metazoa > Chordata > Mammalia > Carnivora > Hyaenidae > Crocuta > Crocuta crocuta. The sequence goes on along the minus strand of NW_027551569.1, from coordinate 4,312,916 downwards.
TGCAGTCATTTGTCTGAAGAAAAAAAAATCAATTTCAATCAATTTGAAAACACAGGCTGGTTTAGCAGCAAACTCTAAACTCTCCAATTTCATTCAACCATGGTCTTCCTTTACTTTCCTCTTAGTTCTTAAGAAGACACCATTAAAAGCTTTAACAGGGTATTTCCCACTGCTCCTGCCTTTACCATAACCTGTAGACCAACAGGCATTAAAGGAAACAATGAATTTTAGTTTTCCTTTCTCCTTTCAACTTAAGGAAATCTTATTTCCCCTATTAGAAGTAGCATGACAGGGCACCTGGGTGGCTCAGTTGGTTAAGCGCCAGACTTCGGCTCAGATCATGACCTCAGTTTGTGGGTATGAATCCTGCATCAGGCTCTGTGCTGGCAGCTCAGAGCATGGATCCTACTTTGTTTTCTGTGTCTCCCTCTCTCTCTGCCCCTCCCCTGCGTGCTCTCTCTCTCTCAAAAATAAATGAACATTAAAAAAACAAATCAGGGGCGCCTGGGTGGCTCAGTTGGTTAAGCATCCAACTCCAGCTCAGGTCATGATATCATGGTTCGTGAGTTGGAGCCCTGTGTTGGGCTCTGTGCTGACAGCTCGCGCCTAGAGCCTGCTTTGGATTCTGTGTCTCCCTCTCTCTCTGCCCCTCCCCCACTTGTGCTCTGCCTCTCTCTGTCTCTCAAAAAAAAAAAAAGGAGCAGTTTCTTTTTTTAAAAAAAAATTTTTTTTTAATGTTTTATTTATTTCCAGGAGAGACAGAGAGAGACAGCGTGATCAGGGGAGGGTCAGAGAGAGAGGGAGTCACAGACTGAAACAGGCTCCAGGCTCTCAGCTGGCAGTCAGCACAGAGCCCAACGCGGGGCTCGAACCCACGAACCGCGAGATCATGACCTAAGCGAAAGTCGGACGCTCAACCGACTAAGCCACCCAGGCGCCCCAAAAAAGGAGCAGTTTCTGAAAACTGTACTATTATTGACCCTAAATCCAAACAGAACACACAAAGCCAGAATAATGGTTTGAATGGGCTGTTCTAAAGATCTCTCATAAATCTCTTGTTTAACCCTCACACTATTAAATGAGGGAAAGACTACTGTAAGGCATAGAAAGATTAAGAAACTTGCTCAAGTTTACATACCTAGTTAAAGTGGCAGAGCTGGGATGTAAACCCAGGTGATCAGACTCTAGAACTAGTGCTCTACATCACTGCACCCTTTACAATCTGGCCCTAACTTAGATTTTCTACTTCATCTTTTGCCAATTCTACCCATGACTTCCAGGAAGCGTCTTCTATAAACTACCTCCAGTCTAGCCAGTTGAATGACTATTTCCATATCTTATAAACTGTATCTCTGTACCTGTTTATTATACATCTCTGCCGTCAGCTAACCTACAAATTCCTTGAAAGGAGGAATTGTGTCTTATCTGTCTTTGAATCTTTAACAGCCAAGCACAGTATCTGACACACAGTAGAAATCCCGTAAGTATAATCCCTCATGAACTCCCACATCCTGTATTCCTATTTCACAGAACTTAGTCTGCCCTGAGTATTACCTTTTTGCTTAGGTGCTTTCTCTACCCCAAACAGCTTTCTTGCTCTTCTGACTGGCAAACTCCTAATGGTTTTTGAAGACCCAGTTCAAATGAACAGTGAAAAAAGAGAATAAAAGACTCAATTAAAAACACTTTTTTGAGGTGCCCGGGGGGCTCAGTTAAGTGTCCAACTTCAGCTCATGTCATGATTTCATGGTTCGTGGGTTGGAGCCCTGCATCGGGCTCTGTGCTGACAGCTCAGAGCTTGAAGCCTGCTTCAGATTCTGTCTCCCTCTCTCTCTGCTCCTCCCCTGGTCATGCTCTGTCTCTCAAAAATAAATAAACATTAGAAGAAAGTATTAAAAAAAAATAGTAACAGGGGCACCTGGGTGGCTCAGTCAGTTAAACATCTGACTTTGGCTCAGGTCATGATCTCGTGGTCTGTGAGTTTGAGTCTCGCATCAGGCTCTGTGCTGGCAGCTCAGGGCTTAGAGCCTGCTCTGGCTTCTGTCTCTCTCTCTCTCTCTCTCTGCCGTTTCCCCGCTCATGGTCTCAGTCTCTCAAAAATAAACAAACATTAGGGCGCTTGGGTGGCGCAGTCAGTTGAGCGTCCGACTTCGGCTGAGGTCATGATCTCACAGTTTGTGGGTTTGAGCCCCGCGTCAGGCTCTGTGCTGACAGCCAGCTCACAGCCTGGAGCCTGTTTCAGATTCTGTGTCTCCCCCTCTCTCTGACCCTCCTCTGCTCATGCTGTCTCTCTCTCAGAAATAAATAAAACACTTAAAAAAATATATTTTTAAAAAATTTAAAAACAGTAATAATTTTTTCTTCTTTGACGTCTCTTTCTTGCCTAGAGGAATGATTTCTCCCTTTGGTTCCCACAGTATTTTTCTAAATACCTATCATAACACTTTCTAAGCTCCTTATAATTATTCCTGTTGATACTGAGTTCCTGCCATAGACTATGCACTCTCGAGTACAAGGAGAGTGTCCTATATATCTTTGTATCTCCAATGCTTAGCCTGCCTGGTACACAACTAACTCTCAATAAATATTTGTGGAATGTTGGGGAGCCTGGTTGGTGCAGTTAGTAGAGCATGTGACTCCTGATCTCAGGGTCATGAGTTCAAGGCCCATGCTACGTGCAGAGACTACTTTAAAATAAAAAAATTGTGAAATGAATAAAGTTGATACAACATTAAGGTACAAACATTAGTTCTTAAGAGGAATAGCTAACCCACCATAAAACTGTTAGTAGCAGTCACTTCATCTAAGAGAGTAGAAATAAAGAGCTTTTAGTGTTAATTTTTTCAGGATATAACAAGTCTTCAAAGGAACTCACTTTATTTTTTTAAAAAAGATTTTATCTTTTTAAGTAATCTCTACACCCAACGCTGGGATCAAATTTATAATCCTGAGATTAAGAGTGGCATGCTCTACCAAATGAGTCAGCAAGGTGACCCTGGAACTCTTAAGTAGGGAAAGAGCTGAAGCTGGATGAAAATGGACCAGCTGATGAGTAAGGAGGATGAACTTGAGATCCAAGCTATGATAAGCAAATCTTTTTTTTAACGTTTATTTATTTTTGAGAGAGAAAAATAAATGGTGACCCTAAGGTGGATCTCAATTTAATATAACTATCAAAGCATCTGTCCAAATGTTCTCAGGGGAAAGAATATAATTGTGCTGCATTCGCATGGGAACGAGGAGAAAAGTGCACTGTTCAGGGGTAGTTCCTATAAAGATGTGCAATGACTTGACCTGAATACGAACACTTACCTCAGAAACTCTTTGCTCTGTTCCCAGAGGTCTTGGGTCTCTTCTTTAGTCATGTGTTTGTCCAGGTTACACACATTAGGTTTCTGGGAATATAACTTAAGGCACTGCTTCACCCAGTGCCACTGGTAACCTGGGAGGAAGGGGTTTGGGATAAAGATAAATCCTACACAAAAGATGGGTGGGGAAAGAAGGAGAGGAGAAAATTCTCCATCAGTTATATTCAGATAATTTATTTTTGTTGACATCCTTATACCCATTACTATATTATTTATTCCCCATCCCCTTTTGCTCATGCTTCATGGCTTCCACATTTATAAGCAAATCTTCTCATTCCTATCCTCCAATTTTAGAGAAAGGGGAGAGAGAAACAAATTCTTAAGAGAAAGAAATATTCCACAACTATCAACTGTGTCACCCCTAAGCAAACTTTAGAACTGAAAATAACAAAAGTCACCCCTCAAATGCATCACGCATTTATCACTCAAGAGAGGAGGTAATCGCTTCCTTCAATTGTGGCCCTTGTGGTATCTCAGTGTTCCACCTCAGCCTTTTTTGTTTTCTAATATCTGCCTAACAACACTTATGGTAAATTCTTTCAGTTAAAATAACTGGTGTGATTTCTGCTTCCCGACTGAAATCTGACTGACAGACAGGGAAGAAAGATGATGTGTATATCCACTCGCATGGCATGATGCAAATACCTGCGTCACGTGTGCTGAAAAGATCTTCTGTGATCTTGAAAGTAATCTAATGTCACTTTTCTCCTGTGTATGGTTTTTAGGGTCTGGAAGGACCTAAGCATGCTTACAGATTATGAGGAAAGAACACAGAAAAGAGAAAATGAGGAGAGCAAGGTCTTGAAAGCTGGAAGAGGTAAAAGAAAGTGGGATCTTTTGGTAAAAAGAAAGAAGAAGGTCAAGGGACTGGCTTTGAATGGGAGGAGCTTTTCTTCCTCTAAAATTGGAGGACAGGAGTGAGAACATTTGTTTCTGAACATAGAGACCACTTTTGCATTTCATGTACTGGCAAAATTCTCCAAATAATTTCAGAGGTGACAGGGGACTGTCAACATTTTGAGAGAGATAGAAAAAATAAGATGAAAAACACCCCAACAACCTACCATCTATCAGCATTATTTCACAAAATAAAGATTATAACATTCCCCAAAATATCAGACAAAGGAAGAATACCTCTTAGTGACAGGAAAATAAAGATCTCTTTGGATAGGCCACTCTAGGCAACTGCTGCCTTCCTTTAATGAATTAAAATTTGGCTTTTAATTTTCAAGCACTGATCTTAGGTTTGGACTCACAGAGTAACCTCAAATTAGTTTCTTATTCTTCTTCAAAAATACCTCTAGCTTTATAGTTAACATTTATTGCTCATTTCATGTGTGCCAGGCATGGACCAAAGTACTTTATATGTACTCGTGTTTGATCTTCATAATAATCTTACAAAAGTGGTAATGTTTTTACATACGTTTTACGCACCAGGAAACTGAGGCCAAGAGACTAAGAAACTTGCGCCAGGTCATAGAATGGAAGGTAGAGCCACAACATGAAGCCAGGCAGCCTCAAGTCAGAACCTAGGCCTTAACCAGCCCTTTGTGTGTACGACAACCTTTCAAGTGTTGCATGCTGTCAGGTTCCCTCTCAGGTTTACTCTTCCACAGACTTAGTCTTCAAACTCATGACCCTCCTGCTCATTCTTATAAGGACAGGCTGTGGTTGCTTAGGTTCCTTCACAACAAGCAGAATCCGGAAGTAAACACAATCCTTTTGATCAAGCCTGAATAAGAGGAGACTGTCATCTCCCATGTTCTGGACATTATACTTCTAGTAAGTGCAGCTTACAATGGCAGGGAAGATGGAATAAAGTTTCTAAGGACATAATGAGGCACCAACTCACAAAATGTGGCTTAAATGTGAAATCCTAGAAAACCTTTGGGCAGCAGAAAATGAGTGGGGTTGATAACACTGTAGTCTGAACTTTCTGTTCCCTTTTGTTAAGGGAAAAAGGCATAGCAACAGAGAAACACAGCTTTGAAAACAGGAGGTAGGCTTGAAAGGTAAAGGGCAGCCTTCAAGAAAAGTACATAAAAGACTGCTGGTGATGCACGTTCATCATTTATCCAAACGGAGAGTCATGCTTTTGTACATAAAGCCATCATTTGACTCTTATTTATTTATTATTGTTCTTTTATTCTTGAGAAAGAGAGGGAGAGAGAGAGAGAGAGAGAACCCACACACAGCAAGGGAGGGACAGAGGGAGAAAGAGAATTTTAAGCAGGATCCATGCTCAGCACAGAGCCTGACATGGGGCTCGATCCCATGACCCTGGGATCATGAGCTGAGCTGAAATCAAAAGCTTGAAGCTCAACTGACTGAGCCACCCAGGCGCCCCTTGATTCTTCTTTCACATGTAACTAAAGTGCATAAGGCCTTTTAAAGAAGTATTGAAGCTGTTATACTGTCCTATGTTATTAACCAATACATCAGTGATCACAATGTACTAAGAGCTGTTAACATAGACCTGGCCCACTGCACAATGAAAATTAGTATTTCTTTTCAGGAATTTTTCTTGCTTTTAATTCATATTTGAAATCACAGATACAATGTTAACTTAATGTTCTCTCCAAGAAAAAGGATGACAGGTAAAAGATATTTGGCTAAATAAGGCATTTCTGTATTTTCTAAATAGTTCATAATTATTAATCTACAATGGCCCCATGATCCTTAAAAAAAAAAAAAAAAAAAGATTAAGGGCGCCCGGCTGACTTAAGCAGTAAAGCATGTGATTCCTGGTCTTAGGGTTGTGAGTTCAAGCCCCATGCTGGGAATACTTTCCTCAAAAAATAACAATAATGAAAACATTACCCATTCTTCATTATCATCTTAATTTCAGTATCTGTAAAGTGAGCTACCCAACATTACTGAAGTTCAAAATGCTAGATTATTTAGTTTATTGGGGTTTTTGATCTCATTAAGTGTAACACTTTCTTCAAAAGCTCAGCCTTAAGGACAGCAATAAATTTTTTTCCCTCATATGAGAACATAGTGATTTTGTGACTAAAGTAACTACTATGAATTATTCTATCATTCAAAGCAGTTCTTCTGCCAGAATAGGTGTTTGGAATTATGGCAGGGAGCCTAGAGTAAACGTCCTTATTTTTTATTTGTACCTGGTGTGTCACTTCCTGCACTGTAAGGTAGGCACTACTGAATCCTGTTCTATCCTGCAGGAATGTTAAGTAAACAGAAGTTTCAGATGAGACAGAATTTAAAAGGGGTTTGGGAGTAAAATATTTCCATGTTTACTTTCACCCTTTGTCTATTTACTTGCTTACAACTCTTCCCCATTCTCTTCACAACTCTGAAGTTGGACAAATGATTACATGATCTTGTCTTCTGGGGTCAGCGGCACTCACCAGGGTAGCCTTGGAGTCCATAGGCCTGCCACTTGCTTACTGGCTGAAGTCCTGCTCTATGTGCATCATGGTCACTGACTGAAGACACGCTCAGCTGAGATCTGATCACCTGACAGGAAGGAAACAGAAGTCGGAGGGCTAAAGCTACTTTGCAGGTCAGTCCTTAGAATCTCAAATTTCTAAAGATATTTATGGTATGAGGCAAAATTCAGAGTCTGAAATCTGGGCTCCTAAACTTAGTTCTACCACTTACTTGATGTAAGACTTAGTTAAGTCGCTTCTTAGAGCCTCAGTTTTCTCATCTATATACTAACAAACACTAGAAAATAATATACAATTAAGCAGTAACGAGAAGAAGGCTGATTTGGGCCTTCAAGACTACCTTTCTGTATGACACCACACTTTTGTGATTTCTTATGACTCTAAATCACAAAAGGTGTTCGGTGTACTGCAATACCCTTAGTCAACATGCTGCCCACCTCAGTTCAGGCTAATAATGCTTGATGCACTTGTATACAGTTGGTGCTTAAACAGACCAATGAAGAACATCAGGCAGGGCAGGGTAAGAGAATGGAAAGAGAGTGCTCTGACCAGAAGGAATAAATGTTTCAGTAAAACACTGGAAACCCTTTTTGCTCAAAGTACACTATTTATTCTCTTTTAGATGAAACTTCATAATGAAACTCAGAGCTTCTGCCTTTGTGAATTACTTTGAAATTAAATTTTCCAGGGGCTCATGAAGTTTTCTTGCATATAAGACTATCTTACAGATGGCTCATTAAATTGGTTGAGATCCAAAATGCAGTTACTAAAGTAAGGACCTTTAAAATAAAAAATCTTTTTTTATTCTTCCACTAATAATAAACTTAGGATCTCACTTGCCTTAGAATAAACAAATGTTCTCTTCCAAAAAGTTATGATCTCTTATCCTATTAACTTCACCGAGTGTAGAGATTTCCAGAAAAAAAACACCAACAAGTAGCTGGTGTATTACTAGTTTCTGTAATAAAATGGCTACCTGGAACTCTGAGAGTCCTAACCTGCTAATTTTTCCAGATACTTATGTTTTAATTTTAAACATTTTGTAACAATATCTTAAATAGACCATATTTAGTAATGTACTGTAATTCAGCAACACTCCCATAGTTAAAGTAAGTTTGTGGATCTATTCTCCACCCTAAGCTAAACTAAACCTCTAAGTTAAAAAAAAAAAAAAGTCCTGCTTCTTCCGTTGCCTGTTAGCCATCACACTCTCCACTGCTCATCAGCTGCTCTCAGAGCAACTTTCTTCTCCAACTTGCACTGAGCTGGGAAATGAAATACTGACATTTTTATGTATTCAATGGATAGTGTACCTATTGAATGAATGCTTACTGTTTCAGATAGTGAACTAGACACAATGTTCTATTCTCATGTGGCTTATATTCTAAAAGTACTGCAGCAAAATATAGACAAAAGGAGCTGAATGAGGGCCTGTCCCATGTACATTATTTTTAGAGTTCAGATTTTCTGTATGTTATTTTGACAACTCTAAGACCATCTTTGGTAACAAATGAAGTTCCTAAGAAGCTAGGTTCTGCATGAATATGATGTTAATATAGCATTCAAATTTTATTGAGAACTATTACTAAGCTTGGAGGGAATGTTCCACCCAGCCATCTGTGGTCAACACCAAGGGCAAATTAAGGGATTAGGGATCCTCAGTGTTACAGCGATTATAAAAAAATTATCCATTACACTATAGTCGTGATTCTCCCTGTGCCTCCTGTCCTCTTTATGTTACTTTTCCTACCTTCCGTGGGGAAAGGTAGAAATAGTCGATAGTGCTTGAATTGAGATGATCTCAATCTTTCAATGCCCATTCTAAGAGGCCCGGAGACGACAGGGACCTGGTTTTACGGACAACGACTTAACTAACAAAATCGATCCCCCTCAGTCCTGGCGATATTCGGGTGGTTGTTTTTTTCAAGCTGCAAAGCGCTTCCCTACCGTCTAAGAATACGGTTTATGGGCTTTCACACAAATTGAAGTCGAGATGCAAACGGGCAGTTAAAGTTAGGAATGAACACCAATTCCCAGGCATTCTTTGAGGTCGCAGCCAGGAAAGGCTGCATGGAGTAAACCGACAGTACAGCTCTTCACCGCCGAAGTGTGACAATTCAACTCCGCACCCATGAAGGGCAGGGATTACTCAATGATACTCAGCGAAAAGACAGCGAAAAGAGGTGAGAAAGGCCCCGAAGACCCTCAAAAAAGCGAGGTGAGGCGACCGGTGATGCGCGCCGCTCCTCTGTCCGTACCTTGCGGGCACCAGGCCCCGTGCCGCGGGCTGTATGGGCTGCCGAGAAGTCAATGACCGCTCCCAGGTCTGCGGTCCCGGGGCGGCTCTGACGGTAGAAGCGGAAAAGCTTCCGAAAGGCGTCCTCCCCTGGCTCTGTCGCCAACGACACTACAGACCCCACAGCAGCCGCCATTTTCCCCATCTCGTTGCCCGGCCTCTTCTCACCCGGAAGCAGAGTGCCGCGCTCCGGAAGAGGTTCTTCCGGGGTCGTGACCACTGGTCACAGAGGTCTTTAATTTAAAGATGGCGGCTTCGGCAGCGAGGGCTGCTATGGCGCTGCGTGCGAGCGCTAACCGGCCGGTAGCTTTCGTCAGAAAAATTCCCTGGACCGCAGCCTCGAGTGAGTGATGGAGACGTATTAGGGGAAGAAGTTTTAGGCTCAAGCGATCCTCAAAAGCACTGCTCTTGGCGGAACGCTTAAATCAGCATGGTGGTTGGATTAAGAGCTGTTGCTCCTGAGCAGGCCAGTGAGCAGATTTTTTTTTCTTCCAATTAATTGTTTAGGGATGTCCCTTGAGCTTTTGCGGCATGTATCCAGGGTCTCCTGCCTGTCGGAGTGATTTGGTAGAACGGCTCCTTACTTGAAAAGGTTAAGATGTACGATTTAGAAGGGATTGTTTTGATTGCGGTGTGGAGGATGGAGTCACACTGGCAAGATTGAAGGCAAGGAGACGAACTAAAAGGCAAATTCAGTAATTTAGTTCAAAGATGAGGACCTGAAATAGGGTAGTGGTCAGATCCACTTATGTTAAAACAAAATCAACGGCTCTTCGCGATGGTTTGAATGGGGGAAGAGTACGCAATGAAGGAAACGGAAGAACAACTTCCAGGTTTTTAGCGTTGGTGAATATCCTGGTTATAGTGTAGGAGAAGCAGGTTTAAAGAAGATGAGAAAAGTTTAAATGGGTTGAGTTTAAGAAAAACCTGTGAAGTCTGCGTCAGCAATTGGATAGAGGAGATTGTGTATCAATTGAGAAGTGCCCTCTTAAACCATACTGCTTAGGTTAAAATTCCACCTCGGTCATTTAGTAGTGCAACACAAAGGGAGGTAATTTGGGAACAGGACTCACTTCTGTAATTCAGTTTCATGTATTAATTGGAGTCGCTGTTACCTTCCTCATAGGATTTTTGATTGGGTTAAAATGAGTATATGTAAATCGCTTAGGCCTGTGCTAGATACATAGTAAGTGCTCAATAAATGACAGTTATTTTCATGATTACTGTAATTGAAGCTCGGGGGAGAGACCTAGGCAGGAGATAGAGGGTTGGGAGTAATCAGTATTGAAATCTCTCACCAACATTGATTTTTGTTAAGTTGCAGTTTTGAGAAAAGGTTTTTATATTTTACTTACCAAAAATTAAAAACCCACGGTCAGTTTTCTCCATTTTCATGTGTCAGGTCATCTCCCTTAAACAAAAGAATGGAACTGGGATTACTCACCTTTTAGTTTTTGTGGTCCAGGTGTGGGTAGTGGAATGGAAAATAGATCGGTTTGTGTCTTAACCTTTCAATGTGTGGCAGGTGAAGACCAAGCTAGTACAATGTCTTGCTTAGGCCCTGTGAAACAGTGTAAAGGCTCAGGGGCAGGTTTACAGACCATAATGGGTTGGTTAAAAACTTTTACAAAGAGTCTATGTCACATACAACTTTGAAACATTCTCTCTTAGTTCAGCCATTCATTCAGCAAGTATTTAAGGAGTGTTTGTGGTGGGCGTTGTTCTTGGTGCTTGTAGCTGTTTTCCCTTAACAGTTATAGGTAATTTGGGAAGAGGGTCACCTTGCGGAATTAATTTGTTTTGGAAGTCAATGTTTTCTAGAACTTTTAATACCTGGTTTAGAACATGTATATTTAACACTATTTTGTTTATTCTCTAGTAACATGGTCTCTGAGGTCCTGATCCTGCCAACTGATTTGACCAACAGAGCTCTTAAGAAATTTAGTTCCTGTGGGTTGTTGAAGGATTACTAGACATTTATTCATTCATCAAATATTGCTCTACTGTGTATGAAGTACTGTTCACATAGTGGACTCAACACTCAGGGAAGTTGTGGTGATGTGGTGTGGTGTGGAGACTTCCAACAGATACAGGCAGTTGTTGAACCAGTGAGGTTTAGATGTACTAGGGGAAGTAACCAGGTAATATGAAATATAAATCTGAAAGTACAGACACTGTCGTTCAGAAGAGACCGTGTAGTTTTTGATCTTTAAGATTACTGTGCATCTTCGAGGACTCACAGGAGTAAAGATAAAACATTGTTTTGTATTGCAGTACATGCCCAATAAAATAATATTCAGTGGATATATTTGGTTTGAGTCTTGAAGGATAATTACAATTTAGGCAGGAAGAGATAGGATTACTGACATAACAAGGGGGAAAGAACGATTAACAATGATGGAAATCCACAGGACACACAGAACTTCATTTGCTATACTGGAGAGTATCTGTGGGCCAGCAATGGGAAGTAAGACAGGAAGGGTAAACAGGGTCGTCTCAACAAATTTTAAAGTATCAGCTATTTAACTGAATGTAAACTTTATGGAAAGCAAGTAAATTGAGCTTTTATTTGAAAATCTCTAATATGGCTAAACAACATACTGTAGTTTGTCTTCTGTGTGAATTTCTCACAAGGATTGTTATCCATGCACCTAGCACTGTAACTGATGAAGATAGTCCTCTGCTGGGGACGAAGACTACAGTCCACGCAGCAGTTTATCTGTGCGTGTCCCTACACACACTCTCCCCAAATCTGGTACATTGCAGCTGTATAGAGATGGTTCTATTTTTATTTTTTAATTTTTTAGTTTTTTTGTTTATTTTTGAGAGAAAGAGTGCAAGTGGGGGAGGGGCAGAGAGAGGAAGACACAGAATCCCAAGAAGGCTCCAGGCTCTGAGCTGTCAGCACAGAGCCGGATGTGGGGCTTGAACTCACGAACAGTGAGACCATGACCTGAGCCAAAGTTGGATGCTTAACCAACTGAGCTACCCAGGCGCCCCTGTAGAGGTGGTTCTTGACTTACAGTGGTTTCATTTACAATTTTTTGACTTTACAGTGGTGTGATAGTGATACACATTCTGAAGAAACTCTACTTTGAATTTTGATTTTTTTTTTCCTGCTAGTGAAATGCAGTATGATACTCTTGTGATACTAGGCGGCAACAGCAGCAAAATGCAGTCCCAAGTCAGCCATGTGATGACGAGGGTAAATAACTGATAGACTTAATAGCTGTTCTGTGCCCATACGACCGTTCTGGTTTTCATTTTCAGTAGTCAGTAAATTACGTAAGAAATTCAACACTTTATTATAAAAAAGGCTTTGTGTTAGATGATTTTGCCCGACGGTAGGCTAATGTAAGTATTCTAAGCATGTTTAAGGTAGGCTGGTCTAAGCTATGCTGTTCAGTAGGTTAGATGGATTAAATGCATTTTCAACTTATGATAGGTTTATCAGCTGTAACCCCATCATAACTTGAGGAAGTTATGTGGTTAATACCATAGCTGCTTTCTAAATCTTAAGGCTTCAAGGAAATGCAAAGTAGCTCCTGTTACAAAATGTTTGGGAACTCTGGGTCCTCTTTTGCTTTCTACCTACAATCTAGGATGGAAGATACAAAATATATTAATTCCTTTTTTTTTTTTTTTAAGTAATCTCTATGCCCATCATGGGACTTGAATTCACAACTTCGATTTCAAGAGTCACATGCTTTACTGACTGAACCAGCCAGGTACCCGAAAATACATGAACTACTTTTAACATGTTTTCTCCTATACAGGTGAGCTGAGAGAACACTTTGCACAGTTTGGCCATATACGAAAGTGCGTTTTACCTTTTGTGAGTATTCTCTTTAAAAAAAAAATTATCCTTTCATCCTTGATCCTCAGATTTTATCCTCGAATTCTTGACTTTTTGTCAAAACATATCTAGTTGTATGACTTTCTAATGAAGTAAAGATGTTCTGAATCTTTATTGATAAAATTATGGGTGATACTGATTAAAAAGTAAAAAAAACTTATACTGCGCATAACATATTACCACAGGGACTCAAAACAACGTGCATATAAGTTACCTCACAGTTTCTGCAGATCAGGGATCTGGGCACAGCCTTGCTGGGTCTTCTGTTCAGGGTCTCACATAGCTGCAGGCCAGGTGTCAGCTGGGGCTTTGGTCTCATCAGAGCCTCAACTGGGAAAGACTGATGTCCAAGATCCCTCAGGTTGTTGGCAGAATTCATCTTTGAACTGTTGGACTGAGGTATCTACTGTTTTGCTGGCTTTCAGCTTGTAGGGACTACCTGAAGCTCCTTGTTACCTGGGAGGTCTGTAGGCTCTCCCAGCATGACAGCTTATTTCTTCAAAGTCAGCAGAGGAGTTTATCTCTCTAGTCTGTTAAGTCTGTCTTAGAACATAGTCATGGGAGTGGCATCCCATCACCCTTGTTAAGTAACCTGATCAGGGAAGCAAGATACCATCATTTTTGCTATATTCTTTGGTTAAAAGCATGTCACAGGTCCCACACACCCTCAAGGGGAAAGGGTTATACGAGGGTAAGTTGGTGGGACATGTATAGATCACGGGGCCATCTTAGAATTCTGCCTATTGCAGTATTATAATACGGACTTGATACTTACTAGAGGATGATTTTATCTTAAAATTAATTGGTGGAGGGGCTCCTGGGTGGCACAGTTGGTTAAGGCGTCCAACTTTGGCCCAGGTCGTGATCTCACAGTCTCCGAGTTAGAGCCCTGCGTTGGGCACTGTGCTGACAGCTCAGAGCCTAGAGCCTGCTTCGGATTCTGTCTCCCTCTCTATCTCTGTCCCTCCCCATCTCATGCTCTGTCTCTCTTGTCTCTCAAAAATGAATAAACGTTAAAAAAAATTAAATAAATTTTTAAAAACTAACTGGGAGAATATCTGTTTCAGTCTTTATCCTTATTAAGTTGAATGCCTTTTTTTCTTTTAGTGTTTTTATATTTGTTATATTTCCTTTTTTAAAACTTTTTTTAATGTTTATTTTTGAGAGAAAGGGAGAGAGAGACACAGTGTGAGCGGAGGAGGGGCAGAGAGGAAGACGCAGAATCCAAAGCAGACTCCAGGCTGTGAGCTGTCAGCACAGAGCCTGATGTGGGGCTTGAACTCATGAACTGTGAGATCATGACCTGAGCAGAAGTTAGATGCTCACTCGACTGAGCCACCCAGGTTCTCCTCCTTTGCTTTCTAAGGAATGTTTAGGAATCAGTTTATAAATTTGTTTTGCTTTATTCTGGGCTGTTTAAATTCTTAACTCTTGGTTTAATGTTAGTTGCNCCACGAACCGCGAGATCATGACCTAAGCGAAAGTCGGACGCTTAACCGACTAAGCCACCCAGGCGCCCCTAATGTTAGCTGCTTTTCAATGATCTAATGGGTTACTCCTATCTGTTGCTAGTGAGGGTATAGGGAAGCTGGCACTAAAATTGCTCATAAGTTTACTTCATTTCTGAAGGGTAGTTTGGCAAAATAAAAACTCAGAATTTGTATTTGCTTTTATCTAGCAATTCCATTTTTAGGCATTTATTCTGCGGAAATGGTGTGCGGAAATCATTCACTAATAACTGGAAAGGGATGCCTCTGTGGCTCAGTTGGTTGAGCTTCTGACTCTTGATTTTGGCTCAGGTCATTATCCCAGAGTTGTGAGATCGGGCTATGCACTGAGCATGGAGGCTGGTTAAGATTCTCTGTCTCTCCCTCTACCCCTCTCCCCTGCTCACACACTGTCTCTCTCAACTAAAGTAAATTAAAAAAAATAGTAATACTACTGGAAAGAACCTAAATGTTTATCAGTGGGATTAAATAGATATTTATTGATACAATGGAGTTTTATGTAGTGGATTAAAAGAATGAGGCACATGTATTACTGACATGTTTCTATAAGCTTAAAAAGTACAATTTTACAAAGAGTATGAAATTTGTGTTTTTTTGAAGAGCATTAAAAAAATTTTATCCAAAAATTTTATCCACATTTTTTTTTTGGTGGCCATTTCCCTCTTAGAAGTATAAATAAAATAATTAGGACTTGGTGTTACCAGATCTTAGATTTAAACAAAAGAAAGTTTTGATTCTTGGTAAAACTAAAATATAACAGGAAAACAGTTTCTGGTAAACAAATTCATGTAATCAAGTTAGAAATCCAGGTTCCTGTTTTAGCTACGCATTACCTGAGTTTTATACAAAATATTTTTTCAAATGTTTATTTTGAGAGAGAGAGAGTGCAAGGAGGGGAAGGGCAGAGAGAGAGGATGAGAGAGAATCCCAAGCAGGCTCCACGCTCAGTCATGCAGCTTGATGTGGAGCTTGATCTCATGACCTGGAGAGCATGACCTGAGCCCAGATTAAGAGTTGGACACTTAACTGACTGAACCACGCAGGCGCCCCCAAACACAAATTTTTAAGGCGTTTATAGAAATTATCATAAGGGGTAGAGGAGAAAGTGTATTTTTCTGAGGTAAGGAGTGAATCACTGGGACATTACCTGAAACTTCATGCAGTTTAGGTTTATACTTAAAAAGTAACCTTTTAGGAGTGCCTGGGTGGCTTTGTCAGTTGAGCCTTGGACTCTAGATTTCAGCTCAGGTCACCATCCCAGGGTCCTGGGACCACAAGCCCTATGTTGGCCTCTACTAACCCTAACTGAGCATGAAACCTGCTTAAGATTCTCTCTCTGGGGCGCCTGGGTGGCTCAGTCGGTTGAGTGTCCGATTTCAGCTCTGGTCATGATCTCATGGTTCGTGGTTCGGGCCCTGTGCTGACAGCTCAGAACTTGGAGCCTGATTTGGATTGTGTCTCCCTCGCTCTCTCTCAAAAATAGATAAACATTAAAAAANCTCTCTCAAAAAAAAAAAAAAAATAAAAAAAAAAAAAAAAAAAGATTCCCTCCCTCCCTCCTGTACCTTACTCTCCCACTATTTCTCTCTTTAAAAAGTCACTTTTTAAATATAGGGGCAGTTTTTTAGAATTTGGTTTGAGTTTTTTAGAATTAGAATGTGGTCTGGAACACAACATAACTTTGTAACAAGATTGATGATGATGTACACTGAGTGAATAGACATCTCTGTATCTGTTCTTTTTATTAGGGTGGGGAGGGGCAGAGGAAGAGAGAGAATCTTAAGTCGTCTCGATGACCAGGGGCAGAGGGAGAGAGAGAATCTTAAGTCGTCTCAATGACCAGCACAGAGCCCAATGGCAGGCTTGACCTCACAACCTTGAGATCATAACCGGAGCCAAAATCAAGAGTTGGATGCTTAACGGACTGAGCCACCCCAGGGACCTCTGTTCTTTAAATAGTAGTGCTGGTGGGGTGGGGGCAGGGTGCTCCCAAGCATACTAGAATCTTTTCCACATAAATTCCACTAGAAAGATTCCACTAGAATCTTTACCTATACACGTGCTGATGTATAGGTTGGATGATAAGCACTCTTGTCTTTTGCACAAAGGGAAGTAGCATTACCTCGGAATCCGGAGCTAGGTAAATAAGGGTAATACTGTATATATATATATTTTTTTTCCTATTTTTCATTAGGAGTATTGAGTATGTGATTGTAATGGTAGTGGTGGTAATGAGAGTAATTGGTCTCCAAAATTACCAGAAATGCACCTAGATTTTGAGGCTTAATTTTTTAGTTTCTAAAAGTGAGGAAGTTAGAAATAGAGTACTGTATTTCTTTATGTGATTAAAATTTCCCTATTACTGTTAGTGTGGTTTGTATCTTGAATGATAAAGAAACTTTACTACCCATATTTTACTTCTCCAGTGGCAGCAGAAAAGCAGAATGTTAAGACTAACACAGGGGTAAGCCTTTTGTAACTAGGAGGCATTAAAGGAAGGGTTTTTTTTGTTTTTTTGTTTTTTTTTACATCTATTAATATGTTAGTTATCCCATTTTGGCAGATGAAAAGTTGGTAGTTTGTTTTGGAGCTCATGTTAACTTTCCCAAATTCATGATTAATCTCTTCCTAAATTTTGAGTTTTTAGGACAAAGAAACTGGATTTCACAGAGGTATGGCCTGGATTCAGTTTTCTTCAGAAGAAGAACTTCAGAATGCATTACAGCAAGAAAACCATATTGTTGATGGAGTAAAGGTAAATATTTTTCTGTATAACGTCATGAGCATTCTATGGATCAGTCAGTAGGTCAGAAGTATGGAATCGCCCAAGGTCTTTGGAAGATTTATAACTAAGGTTCCCTTAGTATTGGTTAAAGAGTGGTGGGGGTGGGAGAGTGCCAGTTCTAGGGTAGTAGAGGAAGACCCTGTAATGGTTAGCAAGGGGCCTCTAATGTAGAGCAGTGGGAACAGGAATCTACTGACAAGATAGTGGGAACAGGAGTCTACTGACAAGATAGTGAAGGGGTTGCAATTCTGCCCTTTCCACTTACCATGCAACCTTGGGTCAAAGCAGTTGATTTTAAGAATAGGGGCGCCTGGGTGGCTCAGTTGGTTAAGCGTCCGGCTTCGGCTTAGGTCATGATCTCATGGTTCGTGGATTTGAGCCCCTCATCGGGCTCTGTGCTGACAGCTCAGAGCCTGGAGCCTGTTTCAGATTCTGTATCTCCCTCTCTCTTTGACCCTCCCCTGCTCATGCTGTCTCTCTCTCTCTCAGAAATAAATAAAACAAAAACAATTTAAAAAAAAGAACAGGGAACAACTAACATCCTCTTGACTTATTGCTGCTGACTCCATAATAAACAGGCAGTCTTAGGGGGCAGTTTTTAGTTGTGGTGTTTTGCAGATATTGTCTTACAATGCTTATTTGATTTTTTTCAGCTCTCCATTCAAGCTCAAAGACCAAAAATTTTGCAAGGGGATCAAACATCTGATGAAGAAAAAGATTTTTGAGACTATTGCTAGCTATCAAATAAAGGAAACAAAATTGAAAATTTTGTCTAAATGTTTTTATTTGAAACAAGTAGTTGCACCAAGCAAGAGCCTGCTTTCCCCATTCCAAATGAAAACCGAGCTCAGTAGGGGCAGGGGTCATTTGGCAGGACAGTTGTAGTATGTGAACATCCTTCTACTCGCTGTGGTTGGGGCAACTATTCATCAGCAGTCATTTTTACACAAAATATTATCCCCAAAGTACTAATGTCACACAAAAGGAAGTGGTCTCATTTCATGTGTGGGGCAGTATGTTCTATAAATGCCAAAAGGTAGGAGAAGCACAAACACAACCCACTGTTTAAAAAAAACTAAATAGTTCAAAGAATTTTCCACCCCCCTCCCCCTTACTCCCATAATAAAAAGTAGTGCTGGGATCTGACACCCAGATTTGGTTTTTCTCCTGGCCATTTACAGTGTTTCCCCATCTGACTTGCATCATTAGGGTTACAGATAAAAGTTCATTGACTTTCAAGAGCAGTGTATCTACTCCTTCCTCCTCTTCTTGCCTTCATGCTCATGTTCCTTGGGGCGGCTGCTGTCTGAGGGTCTTTTAGAGCCACCGTGCTGTTTGGCCTCTTCCAAAAACTTGTCCAAACCAAAAGGATCTTCCTCAAACTGAACTGGTCCTTCTCGGCCTCTTTGCCTACGGTCTGAACCAGAAAACTCCTTATCGGGAACAAATCTAGGGAAAAAGAAAAAGGAGTATGAACCACTCTGTTTTTACTAGTGCAAACACTGAAACTGAGCTGTCTGCATTGGTACCTGTTGGTCTTTATTCTGGCTTCTAGGTCATCTCCATACATGTCTTTGTCCAGATTTTTACTGGGCCTGTAAATATTCTGGGCCATATCTTTGCCACCTCTCCAGGCTTGATCATAAACGTTATAAATTTCATCTTCTCCACCTGCAAAACCACTGTCCATACCCTGTGGAAAAAGTACATTAAAAGTTAACATTTTCAGCAATCTGAACTGTGAATTAAAATGATCTTCATTAAAAAAACAAAGTCCATAAACTTTTATTCTTATCACCTTTGGTCCTCAGATTAAATAAAGTGCTAATTAACAATTCAGGACTACTTTAGTGAAGTAGTCCTTAAACTTGGGGGATAGTAGTATAAGCAGGTACTTGACAATTTGAATTTGTACAGACAGTGGCAAGAAGAGGAAAGAATTGTAAAGCAGCATTTACCTAACGTCACTCATTTAATTAACAAGTAAGTTCTGTGTCCAATGTGGGGCTTGAACTCACAACCTGACATCAAGAGTTGGATGTTGTATAGACAGACGTCCCTATATGATTTCATTTAGTATAATAAATGTTACACCCCTTAACTCCCTGAGAACATAACTCTGTTTCAACAATAAGGCTCTTAATGAAAATCCCAAGACAACAAGGAACTTGTTTCATATATTTGAGTGGTTCCTTAATATGGGGTTGTGCTTTTTTAGAAAAAAATTTATTACAACTTTGAAATAATTTAAGCTTGTAAGAGGTGATGGTCATAAATATTTACTTATGTGGAACTTTCATGCCTAACCCCTTTCCTCATCAGGGTGGTAAATTACTACTGCAGAGTGTTTAAGAACACAAACTTTGCAATCAACACAGCTCATGTTTGAATCTTCTATTAGTTTCTAGCTAAACCTCTATGTGTCTCAATTTCCTCATCTATAGAGGTTATAATAAATAGTATGAAGTCATAGGGTTTTTGTAAGGATTACATGAGATAATCAAATAAAAGAACAATGCCAGGAATGTAAAATGCCTAAGTTATTATTAAACTAAAAGAGCTTACTCAAATGCTACCTTCAAATCTCCCTGAAGCCTCCAAGTCATAACAAACTTCCCTTCTATATCCCAGTAGAACTTCATTTATATGTTTATGTTTTTATTAAAGCCTGCCTTGTCTTTACACACATCTGTCTTTTCCAGTAGACTTGAAGGTTCCTTGAGGGCAAAGCACATCTATCTCTGATCTCACGGTCTTATGCACAATAAATAATCAATGTTGGGTGGATTAAAACATTAAGATACTTCTTCACTCCTAATGTGTCCTAGCTAGTTAATAACAGTAGGTTATTAGAAATCAGATTTCCTGACAGCTAGTCTAGCACTTAAATTTAGTTTTTCAGCTTCATCTTTTAAAGGTCTCAAGTTTATGTGATTCTATAGCATTAAAAAAAATTCTTTCTTCAAAGATCAAAAATCCCAAGAGATAATTTTGTAGAACACTGGCTCTAGTTTAGAAATAAAAGACTGATATATTAATTTTTTTTAAAATCAACTAATTTCTTTCATTTTCTACTAGTGTCTTAAATCTTAGCCAACTGTCAGAGGGCAAAATCAGAGTTGTTTCATCCTACTACATCAAATAAGATGAAATAAGATATAGCAGCTCTCTAGTTTATAGCACACAACTTGTAAGATTTTTCTCTCATTATGCCAGCATACCTTACTCAGGTCGATCCAAATCTATGATATGTTAATTTTGTTTTCCCTGAGGACTGTATTCTTATCAACACTTAAGACATCCGATATATTTCTAAATTCCTTGTACCTTGGACTGGTTGAAGAGCCTTTGGTCATACTGAACTTCGTTGGATGTCCGAGGATTGGGTACACCAAGAGCAATGACTTCACTGATATCTCGATTTTCATTTCTCTGCAGTTTTGACCTGTTTCAAAATACAATGTCATTGACTGAAAATTCTTCACAGATAAGCTGAATTTCAATTTCAACATAACCAATCTCAGAAGCAAAGTTAATGAGCATATCTCGTTTGTATCTTGTGAACATGTATTCCCTGATAATGCATAATTGGGCTGGCAGTCTTTACAGCACTTCAGAGGTGTGATTATTAGAAGAGGTGGGGTTTTACAATCAGGCCTTCCTGTTACATGAAAAGAACTGTCAAGAGACTCACTCTTGACACGAGTGTTTAATACAAGAAATCACCTTATGAAAGAAAAAAAAAAAATTACCCCATAGAGCATGCTGAGATAGGAAATTGCTACAGTCTATATTTGCTATTATTTGGGGGGGGGGGGGGGGGGGAGGGCTGGATGCAAATTAGATGTATCATATGAATCACTGTCAATAAGCCAGAATCAGTTCTTTACCTGAACCACATTTAGTAATTTATCCTATTAGAATTTTGAGGAAAACATGTCAATGACTGGATTACTCAGTATGATTTTCAATATTCAGATTATTCTAATTTCCCTGCTGTTTCAGTATGTATGCAATCTACATCATAATGAAACCATGGTAACTGTCATCACTTATTTTACCAGAAGCTCTCAGGTCTATTTTTTTTGAGAGAGAGACAGAGCGCAAGCCAGGAGGGGCAGGGAGAGAGGGAGACACAGAATGTGAAGCAGGCTCCAGGCTCTGAGCTGTCAGCACAGAGTCCAACACTGGGCTTGAACTCATGAACCATGAGGTCATGGCCTGAGCCAAAGTCAGACGCTTAACCAACTAAGCCACCCAGGTGCCCCGAAACTCAAGTCTTAACATGATTTCTATAGACAACCCAATTTTCACCCAATTCTAAGTTTACAGCCTTTCTACATTATCAATTCTCATAGCCACTTTACTGGTTTTAAGGGCTCAATTTATCTACAGAGCCATTTTGACTTTTTACAGCTTAAGAATTTCAAAGCAAGTGTATCCTTAATTGTGCACTTTCACATTTCATTCCAATCTCTTCTATATCGCATATTTACCCACAATTTGAAATTCAGATTTTCTGCTTCTCCAGGGCTTCACTTACCCAGGGAGATGAGCTATAGCATTAAATAACAAAGACTACCACCTGTAGGAATCTTTTTCATGTTTAAGACCTGACTTGAGAACAAAATGGATTTTATCGACAGCTCACAAAATTATGAGAGTGTAGAAAACTGCTCATATGGAAAGGCAGTGTTTCACATAGGGTTAAATGAGGGTTGCATTTAACCCTCAACCAAAATTCAGGTCTTAGCCTTTGGTGAACCATAAACTTTATCAATCCCTCTTTAGCCCAATTCCCCTTACATGTATTTCATTTGTTTCATGCAAACTGTTATTAACAGTGCTCCGTCCATTTTCCCAAGTAATTTTAATTGGGAGCTCTGTCTTTAAATTTTAAGTGAACTGCCCATGAGAAGAAGCTTTCACTTCTCACAAAACCAGCTATTATCCCCCACTATATTCAGAACAGTCCGCTGCCTATAGGTGGATCTCAATGAAACTACAGACGCTTGGGGGCACCTGGGTGGCTCAATTCATTAAGCGTCTGACTCTTGATTTTGGCCCCAGTCATGATCTCAGTTAATGAGACAGAGCCCCATGTCAGGCTCTGTGCTGACAGCAGAAGCCTGGTTGGGATTCTCTCTCTCTGCCCCTTCCCCAACTCGCACACGTGTGTGCTCTCTCTCAAAATAAACATTAAAGTAATAATAATAATTTTTAAAAAAGTACAGAAGCTTCTTCCCTGCCTGGAGGAATAGGCACATGGTAAGTTTGCCACATCATTTGAAATAGGAAAAGAACAGACTAGAAGAATTCTATCTGCTACCTTCACAAACATGATCTAAACTCCCTTTTCTATATCCCCCATCATTTGCAATTCTAGCTGACTCTACACATCTACAGGGTGATGAGAAAAGATTACTTCCAGGGACAGTCAACTCTTCTGCTAAGAAAAAGTAAATGGTTTAGTGTGAGAAAATAAGTGGTGATTTAGTAAGTTATCAAACTAAAAACGAAAGGAAGAGAAGCAAAACTGGGCCCAGGGGACTAAATCTTCTCTCTAAAAGGTTCAGAAAAGCCACTCCTCATAATTCGTATTTATCTCAAATAGCACCTACCTCTTATCAGGAGCTGCCCTGGAAAGATTCCGGTCGTGCTGTCTCTCTTTTCGCCTATCATGCCGGATTTCATCCCTCTCACGTGCCTCTCCATCCTCTGTGTGAACAAAGTCGAAAATTATTTCATCACTATATTACTGATTA
Source organism: Crocuta crocuta (assembly GCF_008692635.1). Lineage (NCBI taxonomy): Eukaryota > Metazoa > Chordata > Mammalia > Carnivora > Hyaenidae > Crocuta > Crocuta crocuta. Next base: position 4,289,925 of record NW_027551569.1, on the reverse strand, counting down.
ATATCTACAACCAGAGAATATTCATTAACCTACAACAGAAAATTCCACGAATTTCTTTATAGTCACATTCAGCCCTTTTAACTTACCTGCAATTAATTTAAATCCAACAGTATTGATCTAATTTTTAAAGTTTCTTTATTTTGGGGGGGAGGGCAGAGAGAGAGGGAGAGAGAGAATCTCAAGCAGGCTCCATGCTCAGTGCAGAGCTTGACTCAAGGCTCGATTTCATGAACTGTGAGATCATGACCTGAGCCGAAATCAAAAGTCAACTGCCTAACTGAATGAGCCACCCAGGCGCCCCAGTTTAATTTTTGAATGTGAAATCCATAATCATGCATGCAGCTGAAGTGTTTAGAGGTAATGTACACTGATGTCTTTCACTTGAAATGCATCAAAGTTGTGAGGTGAACTGACAGATGAATAGAGATAGGTAGATAGGTGGTAAAGCAAATTTAGTAATGTTAATTGTTAAAAAAAAGTTAACTGTAGAATCTAGGTGGTAGATATATGCCTGTTCATTGTATAATTCTTTCAACTTTTGTGTGTGTCTGTGTGTTTTTAAGCTTATTTATTTATTTTGAGAGAGAGAGAGAGAAAGAAAGAGAGCACGTGAGCACAAGCAGGGAAAGGACAGAGACAGAATCCCCGTCAGGCTCCATGCTGCCAGCACACCGCCTGATGTGGGGCTTGAACCCACAAATTTGAGATCATGACCCGAGCCAAAACCAAGAGCTGGATGCTTCACTGACTGACCCTTAATTTCAGCTCAGGTCATGATCCTAGGGTCATGGGTTTGAGCCTCACGTTGGGCTCCCCTGAGGATGGAGCCTGCTTAAGATCTCTCTCCTCATGCCCCACCCCTCTCCCCTGCTCTCTCTCTCTAAAAAATCAAAAATTAAAAAAAATTAAAATTGTCATATTGAAATTTCAGGAAAAAAATTATGTGTAAATGTACTCTTGTATTTTCAAAGACTGGCTGAATGAAGAAATTTTTGCTTTTGGTGCACAGGAGCTGGCTGTGTCTTGATCTCTATCTATGGTGTTTATGTGTATCTTCACTTTCCCTTCTCTCTCCAGTCTGAAAGGACACTGTTTAAGAACATGAGCTTTGGTGGAGCCAGCCTGTCTGGATTCAAGTCCTTGTCCTATGACAGGGTGGCAACATGACCTTGTGCAGGTTATTCAATCACTCTGAGCCTTGGTCTCCTCTGTAAAATGGTGATAATCCTAGAACCGCTGCATGGGGTTGCTAGAGGGAGTATACAAGGCAGTACATGTAAAGTGCTCAGAGCAGCGTCTGCCATAATAAGCACTCAATAAATGTTAGTTCTTATTAATATCTGGCAACACATTTTTCAAAATTTTAACTAATTCTTCAAGAATCATTCTGTGCTTTTTTTCTCCTCACCAATGCAGAGAACACAGATACAGGGAAATCTGATTACCTTTAGTGGCTAAGTCTAAGCACAATAAGCAGGTTTTTATAACTTGCCTTATTAAGTCATTCATATATGATTCAAGGGCATGGATCACTACTTACAATGCTGGTTCTTTCTCTACAGCTGAACTCTGGACTCCTATATCCAACTGCCTGCCTGACACCTCCATCTTAAACTTGACATGTCTACAACTAAGCTCCCAATCCTTCCCTCCCAAACCTCTTCCCCTGCAGTCTTCCCAATATTACTAAATGGAAATGCAATCCCTCCCAACTGCCCATGTCAAAAGTTCTGGAAATAATCTGACTCTTCTCTCACACTTCTACCTAACGCATAAGCAAATTTTGACAGCTCTCCCTTCAAAACACATGTGTATCCAACCATGTTTCCCTACTGCTCATGATCTCTCATCTGGATTATTCCAACAGTCCTCCAGGTGGTTTCACTGTTCCTCCACACATGCGGCATATGGTGCTGCTGTGCTCAAACCCTTTAACTGCTTCCCTGTTATCTGAAGGAAAACCACGTCCTTAAAGTGGATAAAAGGCCACACATGACCTGGCCATTAATCTTCCTATGTACCCTAACAACTCTCACACCTCTACTACTCAGCTTCCTCTAATTCAGCTACCTTGGCCTCCCTGCCTTTTCTTTAACACACTACGTATACTCCCAAATCAGGAGTGCCAAATCAGGCCTTGGCACCTGCTGTTCCTTCTGTCCGGGATGCTCTTCTGCAGACAACTATAAGGCTCCCTTCCTTACTTCCTTCAGGTTTTTGTGCTAATGTTACCATCTCAGAAGTGAGGTCCATTCTGACTATCCTTTCCTTCTGTTACTTTTATCCCCCTTCTCTGTTTAAATTTTCTCCATAGCAATTATTATTTTGCTATTATTACTAATCATCTAGTAATGATAATTAACTTTTTTGGTCTGTTTACACTCACTGCTATGTCTCCAACTTAACAGAAGACCTTGTGTCTAGAAGACCACCCTGCATACAGTGGATGCTCACTATGAATCGAAGGAATGAATAACTGTACTAGTCTGGGATTGTTATTTAAAAAAAATTTTTTTTAACACTTATTCACCCTTGAGAGACAGAGCGTGGAAGGGGCAGAAAGAGAGAGAGACACAGAATCCAAAGCAGACTCCAGGCTCTGAGTTGTCAGTGCAGAGACTGATGGGAGGCTCGAACTCATGAACTGCGAGATGACCTGAGCTGAAGTTGGACACTTAACTGACTGAGCTACCCTGATTATTTCATTTTAAAAAAATTTTAATGTTTGTTTATGAGAGAGAGAGAGAGAGAGAGAGAGAGAGAGAGAGAGAGAGAGAGAGAGAATATGAGTGGGGGAGGGGAGGGTGAGAGAGAGGGAGACACAGAATCTGAAGCAGGCTCCAGGCTCTGACCCATCAGCAGAGCCAGACGCAGGGCTTGAACGCACAAAAACTATGAGATCATGACCTGAACTGACGTCAGACACCTAACTGAACATCCTAGGTGCCCCGTGATTAATTATTTGAGAGAGAATGAGCAGGGGGACAGAGAGGGAGAATTTTTTAACGTTTATTTATTTTGGAGAGACAGAGAGAGACAAAGCGCAGCAGGTGAGAGGCAGAGAGAGAGGGAGACACAGAATCTGAGGCAGGCTCCAGGCTCTGAGCTGTCATCACAGAGCCCAATGCGGGGCCTGAACTTATGAACTGTGAGATCGTGACCTGAGCTGAAGTCGGACGCTAACCGACTGAGCCACCCAGGTGCCCCGAGAATTTTTTTTTAAAGAATATTTTTAAGTTTATTTATTTTAAGGGGGAAGGGTGCACAAGCATAAGCAGGAGACAGCAGAGAAAGGAGACAGAATATCCCAAGCAGCTTCCATGCTATCAGCACAGAGCCCAACGTGGGGCTCAAACTCATGAACCATGAAATCATGACCTAAGCTGCAGAGCTGAAGTCAGACATTTAACTGACTGAGCCACCCAGGTGCTCCTAGAAACTTTTTCTTTCTTTCTTTCTTTTTTAATGTTTATTTACTTATTTTGAAAGCAAAAAAGAGACAGAGAGAGAGAGAAAGCATGCATGTGTGAACTGGGGGAGAAGCAGAGAGGAAAGAGAGAATCCCAAGCAGGCTCCATGCTGTCATTGTGGGGCTTGATCTCATGAACCATGAAATCATGACCTGATCAGAAATTAAGAGTCAAATGCTCAACCAACCGAGCCACCCAGGCACCCTGAAAGAGGGAATCTTAAGTAGGCTCCACACTCAGCAGAGAACCTGAAGTGGTGCTCAGTCCCATGACCCTGGGATCATGACCTGAGCTGTAATCAAGAATTGGACTTTCAATCAATTGAGCCACCCAGCAATCCCATAATATGCAATTTTTAGAAGTATATTACTCTGGGGGCACCTGGGTGGCTCAGTAGGTTGTGTCTGACTTCAGCTTAGGTCATGATCTCACGGTTGGGGAGTTCAAGCCCCACATCGGGCTCTGTGCTGACAGCTGAGAGCCTAGAGTTTGCTTCAGATTCTGTGTCTCCCTCTCTCTGCCCTCCCTTGCTCGTGCTCTCTCTCAAAAATAAACATTAAAAAAATGATAAAAAATAAAATGTCCAATGCAGTCTCCGACTGAAGGCTCATCTTTAAATATATATTCTTTATTTTCTACTGCTACAGCTCAGTAAAGCAGAAGTTACTCTTTCATTTCTATATTATTTCTGAAATATTTACGTTTTTATAGGTGTGTACTAGTTTTCTATGCAGTGAAAACAATGATGAGTCTCTAAATGTTCACCAAGTAAATTCAACTCGGTAAAGAGAATGTCATACCTTTTTCCACATGGGTTTTGATCCCAGCTCTTCTCTCCCTGGCTTTCTGGGCCATTTCTCTAAGTTTCTCTTCATGTTTCTCCTTTTCTTTCTGAGCCATCTTTCTCTCTACTTGAGCACGCATTTCTACAGCTTCACGAGCCTGTTAGTAAAGTCAGATGTTAAATAACACACGATTGGAGGGTAAGTCATAGCTATCATCCAAAACGCTGACTGAAGTCTGGCTTAAAAGAGCAGTTATAAAAAATTCAGATTTGTTATTACCGATTAAAACAAAGATTCTTGTCCACTATAAGAAAGCTTGCCTAGAAGACACTGCAAACTTAGGGATTTTTCACTCTGGAAAATGTTTTAGTGGTTCAAACTATAATGACCCCAATAAATCTTCTAAGTCACTGCTTCACTAATGCTTTCTCAGAAACAGCCCAAAACTACATTAAACAAGATTCCAATAATGCAATATTCAATATTAATAACATAGCAGGAAGTGGTAATGTGTTCAAAATCAATCAAGACAATTCAAGATAAAGCCTTAGCAGAAGATGATTTTTAGAAAGGTGCTTGCTGTGATGTAGGACGTATACTTATCTATGGTTTTTTTTTTTTTTAAATGTTTTATTTATTTCTAGGAGAGAGAGAGAGCCAGCATGAGCAGGGGGAGGGTCAGAGACAGAGGGAGTCAGAGACTCTGAAACAGGCTCCAGGCTCTGAGCTGGCAGTCAGCACAGAGCCCGATGCGGGGCTCGAACCCACGAACCGCGAGATCATGACCCAAGCGAAAGTCGGACGCTTAACCGACTAAGCCACCCAGGCGCCCCTATACTTATCTATGTTTTAAACACGTGCCATGACGTATGTGAACTTCCAGGTCACATATTAGTAACATTAACGTCATAATATTACCGGGCAATCGCTATTATGACTACCATTTTCAGCATTCAATTCATCAGGATGTTTATTTGCCCTTCCTTGCTGACTTTTTGAGAGACATCTATATTTAAAATAGAAAAAAAATTCTAAAAGAAAGAAAGAAAGAAAGAAAAAGAAACCATTATAAAACCTAAAAATAGCAGTCAGCAATCTCTTTAAAAATGAGATCAGCTTAGTGAACCATTGCTCTGGAGTGTTGTGAGTAGGCTGGGTGGCCAGCGATGGGAGTCTACATACAAGTCTACAAAGGCTGAGACCAGGCACAGAGCTGCAAATAGCACCTGCCATGTCTGGCGTCCATGCTACAGGCGGCCGTCTCTCTAGGTACCCAGTACTATAGCTAAAACAGCAGTATCTTGCATTAATCAAACCATCATGCTGTAGGACTTAAGATTCACAGTGATGGGTCAGTTATTTCTCAATAAAACTAGAATGAACAAACAGTATCTTATGTAACCAAAGATGGATTTGCAAATTATCAAGATCGTTACACCGTTAATTATGACAGACCAACCTTCCGATCAGCAATATAGAGGGCTTCAGCCAGCTTGGCAAAGTTCTCATTGATGTGAACTGTTTGCAGGCCTCTTCCATCAGCAGCCAGACGCTTGTCTAATGGAATTGTATAACCCTGTGTGAAAGCAGGCAGAAAACACTAGTCATAAAAAAGCAGCAACAGATTCTTTAAAATCAGATTTAAATATGTCCATTTTGACAACCACTGAGCTGAAGTTCTTGTTCTTACATCTTTCTTCACAACTGTGAAAGAGCAGCAGAGGCTCACACCGAGAGCTTCATGTGAGGTCTTATGTGAAAGCACTTCATGTCTGCGGTCTCATTTAACCTTCACAGTGACTATGTAAGGCTGGTAACACTGCTGTTTCCATTTAACAGCTGATGATGCTGAGGTAGGGAGCTTAGGTAATGTCCCCAGGGTCACACAGTTAATAAAACAGATGAACTAAAATTTAAACTTGGACAGTAGGACATCAGAGCCCAAGCTCTGGGCAAAAAGATTCTCATGTTAATAATTGTAAGTTATAATAAAAGGAAATCACTATCAAATAGCTAAATAGTTGTTCCCCAAGTAATAGAACAACCATACAAAAGTGGAACAAATCACTAAGATCAGAGTACATAGGTGCATCAATGGGTTGTACTGTTTTAATGACTTGTCAGATTCTTGGAATACTGTTGAGTTTTAGTAAATGGAAAAAAGACAGACAAATTAAGATTCTGTGTTTTGAAATTTTGAATCCTATTTTCAATAACTCAAGGCGTATACTTCATATCCATGGACATTTCAGGCTTAGCTTTATTTTTCCAGATTTATGACTAGATTCCTAAATGTTAACCTCTTGTCCATGGTCTTTACTCCTAATACATGAAGTGTTACAGAATCAGCTCAAGATACCACATAGTTAGGTATATGTTAATCAACTCAAATTGGACCACCCAATAACCCTTTTGTTTTAGGATGAGCACATAACTTCCTTTAAGAAATAATTTAGGAGCACTGGGTGGCTCAGTCGGTTAAGCATCCAACCCTTTATTTTAGCTCAGGTCATGATCTCACAGTTTGTGGGTTCAAGCCTCGCATCAGGCTGTGCACAGAGCCTCCTTGGGATTCTCTCCCTCTCTCTCCCTCTCTGCTGCTTGTGCTCTCTTTCTCTCTCAAAATAAATAAACTTAAAGTAGTTATGGGGTGCCTCAGTGACTTAGTCATTAAACATCTGACTTCAGCTCAGATCACGATCTCACAGTCTGTGAGTTTAACCCCCACATCAGGTTCTGTGCTGACAGCTCAGAGCCTGGAGCCTGCTTTAGATTCTGTGTCTCCCTCTCTCTGCCCCTCCCCTGCTCACACCCTGTGTCTCTCTCTCTCAAAATAAAGACATAAAAAATTTTTTAAATAAAAAAATAAAAAATAATGAATAAAAGGAGTTATATTTTATCTACAAATCAAAGTGGCCTTCATCACCTATCAAAAATAAAATTATGAAGCATGATTTGGGGGAAAAGGGGAAATAGTGTTCAGAGAATTTATTTTGCATTATTATAGATTGTTCAGGACTCCTGCAAGCTTTGATGCTTACAGGTATATAGGATTTAAATAGCTTATGCATACATTCTTTTTTTTTTTTAATGTTTTTATTTATTTCTGAGAGAGAGAGAGACAGAGACAGAGTGAGCAGGGGAGGGTTAGAGAGAGAGGGAGACACAGAATATTAAACAGGCTCCAGGCTCTGAGCTGGCTGTCAGCACAGAGCCCGATGCAGGGCTCAAATCCATAAACCGTGAGATCAAGACCTGATCCGAAGTCGGATGCTTAACTGACTGAGCCACCCAGGCACCCCGCATACATTCTTATAAACAGAAAAAAAAGCTTGAAATTTAAAGCACTGAATATACCCAATTACTCTTTTTTGTCATATTATCATTTAAACTGATTTCTTTCAGAAATAATTTTAGAATATCAATTCCAGTTTTCTAGAGAAGACTAATCATTCACTGATAAGTTACTTTATTTTACCTATTCCTTCTCTATATGCTTCTGATACCTACAATTCACTAAAAGAATCTACATAGTATTCATGTGACTGGCCTAGTACATTTCTATTACATTACAAAAAAAAAGTCACATTAAGTTGGGTGTTCCTTTTTGAAAATATTCAACTAAGTGAGATGCTGAGGATTTAATGAAACTTTCTCAGTCTGAAGATTCTTCCTGAGTGTTTTCCAATAAGTTCTAACAGTAGGAGACTGATTTTATGACAACTTCATTACCTTTGCATTTTTCCAGTTTGAAATACAAGGAGGAATCTTCCACTCTTGTTGTTCCTTCACAGTCATCTGAGTTGACGAAAGAAAGAGACATTTTTAGATTTATAGTCTAGGTAAAAACCCAAGTGCAATTTTTCTCTTCAAAGATAGTTCAATATACACTGACATATGAATGGATTTAGTCAAAGGCCAAAGTTCCATTTGTTTGGTAGCACTATATAGTATGTTCCTTCATCATGGATTCTAGTAGTAACTTTAATATAAAAAAAGGAAAATAATCTATACGTTATTTTTGACAATTACTAATGCTGGTTAGTATTTTTCCATATTTAAAGTGAAATGACTTCTTTGAGATAAAAACTTGTTTTTTTAGTTGGATAATAAGTCATATCTAAAAAAATGCCACTCAGATGATCAGAGGCCTATTAATCCCAGGTACTCACTTCCTGTAACTATGATAATATCCTGCTTGTCAAATAGCAGACCCTGTTCATTCCAAGCAGGGGTTAGGCTAACAACAAGAAAACTAATAGCTAACATTTGACATACATTCTCTTATGTCCTCTGGAATTACACATAATAGCCCTGAGTGGCTCCCCATTTGACTTGAAAAACAACTTAAAAAAAACAGTAAGTGTGGCAATATGTACCCATATAGGCATCTAGACTTTGTTCTATGGAAGGTTATTTATAAAAGCAATAATCATGAACACAAGAAAAGATGTTGGACTATAGCAAAGACTACCTTTCGGCTAGGAGAATGCATGACAGGTGCAGGAGGAGAAGGGGGTCCTCGGGGAATCTTCTTATTAATCCTGAAGAATAAAATCAAAACACAACCAAAGAGTGTTACACATTTTTCCATTTTAGCTAATATGTCTCAAGTCTCCCCTCCACATTTTTATAAAGCTTCAAATACATAAAAAAAAAAGAGTGCATAATGAATGCCTATCTATTATATATCAATCACTGAGCTTCAATAACTGTTAAAACACAGCCAACTTTGTCATCGTCATTACCCACCTTCTCCTCCACATTATCATTATCATTTCATAAACTAATATACTTTTAAGTAGGCTCCAAATCCAAGAGGGGGCTCAAACTCACAACACCAAGATCAAGTCACGTGTTCTACCAACTGAGCCCTCCAGGAACCCTCACATTTTTCTTCTTTTTAAAAAACCGCTTTACTGAGGTACTGCTGACATGCAATTAACTATAAACGTTTAAGTGAACAGTTTAAGCTTGACCCAAATACACCTATGGAACCATCATCACAATCAAGAGAGTGAACACACTCATCGCCTTCAAGTTTCTGCATGCTCCTCAGTATCCCTCTTCTTCCTCCCCTCCTTCGCCAGACCCTGATCTACCTCCTGTTACTACAGATTAATTTGCATTTTCTAGAATTTTACAAAAATGGAATCATATAGAATGTATTTGTTTTTATCTGGCTTCTATCACTCAGCATATTTTGAGATTCATTCATGTTATTTCATGTATTGTAAGTTTATTCTTTTTTATTTATTTTAATATTAATAGTATTCCATGTATAGATGTCCCACAATTTATTTACCCACTTACTTAATAATGGACATTTGGGACATTGTTCTCCTGTGATACCTTTTTTAAGAATAGAGTTTATTCTTATGAGGCCACCTACTTACTTGAACCGTGGAGGCTCCATTGGATCTTTCTGCATTTCCACCATCCGAATAACTCTCTGTTTAGCTCCAGAGTTGAAAGCCACTCCTTGTTGAGATGGTGTGTACCTGAAGAATGCAGGTGAAACTAAAGGTGTAACTAACGAATTTTAGCTCAGTGGGTATTTTTCTTCTGTTATAATCCTAAGTTAGACTATACTGCCAATTCTTTTCACAAAGTATTAATAGAAAATTAAAAAACATTCAGGTAGAGCAGACAGCAATGGAGATAACAGAATAGCAATTATGAGTTAAAAGCAAAATATGAACTAGAATCACATTGGTTTGCAAATAATCAATCCTTGTCCATTTTCCACCATGGAAGGCATGGTGTTCAAGTTCACAGATAAGAGGTCTAGAAAATAGTACCTATTTTGTAAGTTTGCATTTCAGGAAGAAACACCTCATAATATTTCAGCAGGCAAGTTAGAATTAGTAGTTCCTGACTAATCATGGGTTGTAAAATAGAGAAAGAATAATAGTAGCATCCCCATAAGCTCTTAACTTTCCTATACATGTGAATCATCTCTTTACACAAAGATTTAGTTGAATGAAATTCCTCAAAATTTAGAAGTAATATAAAGATGTCTATTATTACATAAATGATATTAGTACATTATTGTTATTCTATTACACTATTACTACATGTTCTATAACTACAATTATGTAATGAATTATGACATTACCAATGTATTAATATTATATCATTATGCAAATATTAGATAAATATATAATGCCTATTATATATAAATGGCAAACTAAAATATTTGTGATCTGGGTCACATGTAAGTAACTGTTAGTTTATAAATACAAAAAATGTATTTTGAAAACAGCATAAGTTAATATTTTCAAAAATTTCTTCAAAAATTCTGCTTTCAATAGTCTGCACAGAGTCAAGAGACTTCAAGTCATGATTCAAAAAACTGCATTTCTAATTGTGACTAAGCAGGATAGCAAAAAGAATGCCAGGACCTCCAACCCCAGTCTAGTCTGACAGGAGAGTAAGACTTCTAGGCAAGATCATACCGAATGTACTGAGCAGGAGCCAGTTTATCAGCGGCTCGAACTGGCATGGCTGCGGCAACCTTCTGTGATACAGATTTTTCCAAGGCTACCCTTGTCTTTTCTGTTATCTGAAATAAGAAACACCACAATGAGTGGTCTGGAAGTTAATAATGACGTCAAAAGCCATCTAAAATAATTATATATATCAATGCCCAGTTACCTCTTTAATGGCTTCTTCATCAGGTCTTTGCAGGTCTGGGTCATCTGCATTCATGACTTCCTTGGGAACCAGGTCAGTGTACTTGCTATAAATGACCTAAAATGTTCAAACACAAGCAGGATCAAGAAAAGCAGAGAATGAGAAGAAGCAACCTCATTAAGTCATTTCAGAAGTCAGCACACTTATAAATTTAGGACACAAATTTTGTCTTTTAGATTTTAAAACCAAGGAAGCTTAAAATATATACACAAATTATTGCCCCAGCTATATAAGTTAATAATTTTCCTTTGACCTCATGCATTTAAATTATTTGAGATCTTCTAATCAAGTCACTATCCAAATAATTTGTGCCAACAAAATCTTATGCATCAGTGATCCCTATTTTTGAGGCTCACTAAGACTTGAAATTAATGATGATATAAATTGCCTATTGTACCATTATCTTGCATTACAAACTCATCAGAATTTAAGTCAGGTTACCAAATAATTTCCAAATTCACTGGGCCTGGAAAATTTCACTGACCTCACTCTACTTATAATGTTTGTCTTTTCTGGCAGCAACTCTATTCACAGACTAAGGAAATGAACATGTGTTATGGTCAAAAAACCTAGAACACTTTCTTCTGTGGGGAAAGGGGGTGGAAGAAAGAAGAAAAAAATTTATTTTACATACAACACTTATCTTATACTCATTATCCAAATTTACAAAGGCTAGATTTTTTACTGGGCTCCCATGTCTCTTTGAGGCTGGCACTGATGTGGGAGGCCCCTTACAAATATCACTTATTTTTGTGTCCATCTATACTTTTCTTTCTTTCTTTTTTTTTCTTTTTATTTCTAGGAGAGAGAGACAGCGTGAGCAGGGGAGGGTCAGAGAGAGAGGGAGTCACAGACTGAAACAGGCTCCAGGCTCTGAGCTGGCAGTCAGCACAGAGCCCGATGTGGGGCCCGAACCCACGAACCGTGAGATCATGACCTAAGTGAAAGTCGGACGCTTAACCGACTAAGCCACCCAGGCGCCCCCATCTATACTTTTCAAATATTTTTATAAAAACTTACATGGCAGACTTTATAGAAAAAAAGAGGTACTGGGGGCGCCTGGGTGGCTCAGTCGGTTAAGTGTCCAACTTGGGCTCAGGTCATGATCTCACAGTTCGTGGGTTCGAGCCCACGTTAGGCTCTGTGCTGACAGCTGGCTCAGAGCCTGGAGACTGTTTCAGATTCTGTATCTCCCTCTCTCTCTGACCCTCCCCTGCTCACGCTGTCTCTCTCTCTCTCTCTCAGAAATAAACATTTAAAAAATTTACAAAAAAAAAGAGGTATTGGTAATTTAGCAAATAAACAGCATTCCAGATTTTGCTGCTTTAGTCAGGAATTTTTGATACACATATAAAGAACAAGTAACTAACCATTATAAAAGAAAACCCAATTATCAGGTATTTGAGACCTTCAAAAATTACTACTATAAGCCAAAGTCTTCTATTAATAACTGAATTCTACCAAGACATTCACTAAAAATAGCTTAGAGGAAATGCTGGCTATTCTTAACTTCTTATTCTAAACAGCAAAGCAAAAAACACTTCATGGCCTGGAAGACCTGACCTGGCTTTGTCTATAGCTTTGCCTACAGCTTCCTCATTTATTATTCTTCAACCACATTAGCACTTCCTGTTTCTCTGTGTTTTGTTTTGTTTTTAACACAACATGCCCTTCCCGAATCCTGGACCTTAAACAGTATTGTTCTTGGTTCTTCATGTGAGTTCTCAACCTCTGAGTTTCAGTTCAAAGGTCATGGACTGATGAGGTCTCCCCTGACGACCTTGCTAAAGCAGCAGCCCCTTTCCACCCAATCACTTAGTGTCACAGCACTGTTAACTGTTTTCAAAGCATTGCTCACAGTATGAAATTATTTTCCATCTTATCATGTATTCATTAAAGTAATAATAATAATTATAATAGCTAAAATTTATTAAGCCCTTATTTTGTGCCACTATTCTTTTGCTTTATATATTAAATAATTGAACTTTTCTATCAACCTTGAGGTATGCACAATAATTACACGTATATTATTGATGAGGAATTTCTTATTCGGTAAAGTATCGCCACAGCCTATAACAATGCCTGACCTGCAGTAGGCATTTGAGTCAATATTTTTTGTATAAATGAATAAATAAATGAATTTTAGAGGTACTCAATTCCATGCTAAAGATGATTATATTTTAGGCCTTGCAGAATGTTTTATGTAAGCTGTTTTTTTCCCAAAAAAAAAACTATCTCATGACCATAGATGAAAACTCTAGCTTGTTTTTCTCAGGAATGAAACAAAGGATCAGGCAAGAAAAGTAGAGACAGTCTACCACAAAACATGACCACTGATATGTGAGCTGTAGTGTCACCATCCTCTCAGTGTTCATCTGGAAGGGACTTAAAGCTCACTCTGGGGACAAGAGTAAGGCTCAGTACATTAACAGCAAATAGCAAGTAATGACCTTAAAAGTGTTATTTCTTTTCAAGATGGAAACATCTATACCATGTGAGTTCAAAATTATATATCAATACTCTAGAAAATAATATCTAGACTATGAAGAGTTAATTATTTTTACACAGCAATTACAGGAAAGGATTCTAAGTAAATGGCTCCCTGGTAGTCATATATGCTCAACATAAAGTCTCAATACTAATTTAGCATACAAGAGCCATTTGCTGCTTCTTATTTGGGTATTCCAAAGTTAATAACCCTTTAAATGAGCATCAATAAGATTCTAGCATCTCACAAAGCTGAGTGAAGGACATCTGAAGAGCAAGATTCCTCCATGGTAATTAACTATAAAACCTCAAATTTTTATTGCCTGAGAACCAAATGTGCTGAAGCAACTTAGACTATCCCAGGAGGCAAAGGGGCTGGGGAGGGTTATCTGAAAAATACAGTAGACTCTAGAAGGTATGAAGAGCACAAATGGGCTTTGTGAACAAGATAAAGCAATAAATCATCTGTGAAACTTTTTTTTTAATTATTGAAAACTGGCAAAGAACTGGATTGACCTGACTGGATAAATCTGTCAACATATTCACCATTTTGGAAGCAGAAAGAAAACACTATTTTTAGGCTTAGCTAGTTTGTGAAATCATGAACAAGGTAATATGTAATTTGTCTTGGGATCAGTTTAAAATTGCTGGAAGTTATTTGTTTGGGGGGAATGGGTTGAAGGCATTCTTTTAGGTAATATCCTGTATTTAACATTTCCTATGCATATATTTCAGAAGGAAAAATGTAAACACCAAGGCTTTTTATTGATTTATCACTCAAGTCACAATTGGAAAAAAAAGAGCATTTAGTTCCATCACAATTTAATTCGAAAAAAATTTTTCCTTACCGATTTTGTATTACTGTCTTATGAATACAGTATTTATTTTACATGTAGAGAGATCTAGGGCCTAGACTTATCCCTTGAAATCTTGCCTTTTTCTTAATCTCTTATACCTAAGGGCTAGCATTTACCGTTCTTGACCTTTCATTATTAATATTTCAGTGATAACTCTCTGGTTTCTGAAGAAAACCAGATCCCTCTGATATAAATCAGAAATCTATGCACTATAATGCAAATTCAATAATCCGATAAACTATTTTCATACTATGTCAAAGACTTGAATATCAGCCTCCTGAATGATAATGAATTTTTAAAGTCCCATTTTGTACATTTAGTAGCGAATTCCTATTTCTAAAACTGAAAAATCAGTGTTTTTTTTTTTTTTTTTAAATATTTTTTTATTTCTAGGAGAGAGAGAGAGAGACAGCGTCAGCAGGGGAGGGTCAGAGAGAGAGGGAGTGACAGACTCTGAAACAGGCTCCAGGCTCTGAGCTGCCAGTCAGCACAGAGCCCGACGCGGGGCTCGAACCCACGAACTGCGAGATCATGACCTAAGCGAAAGTCGGACGCTTAACCGACTAAGCCACCCAGGCGCCCCTCACGGTTCATGAGTTTAAAGCCCGCATCAGGTTCTCTTGCTCTCAGCATAGGGCTGCTTTGAATCCTCTGTCTCCCCGTCTCTCTGCCCGTCCCCCGCTTGTGCTCTCTTTTTCTCTCAAAAATAAACAAACATTAAAAAAAAAAGGAAAAGAATTTAGTTAAAGAAAAGGGGCGCATCCATGGGAAGTTCCCAGGGTAAGAGAGCCTGTGTCATATTAGGGGAGCTGCAAGTAATTCCTCATGGGAGATCTTTGCAAAAAATGTCTGAAAGTTTCTTCTTCTTCTTTTTTTAAAGACGTAAAAAATTTTTAGGTACTCTCTACACCCAATGGGGGGG